>NC_090766.1:19398900-19446400 GCF_036898095.1 Palaemon carinicauda
CAAAATACTTAAAAGAATTACTACACATTGCACAGCCAACAAATCGTGTCGACACGAGAATAGTTACAGATGGCTTCAAACTGTTGGAACCTAGATATGTGTCTACTTTAGGCTCCAGTGCCTTTAAATATGCGGCCCCGAGACTATAATAAGCTCCCATGAAACATTCGAATGATTTTAGACTTTCTTATTTCATGAATCTTTTGACAGTGACGATTTAATAGTAAAGGAACAATATATGATATGAAATGTTAAATACTCTGAACGAACAAGGTAAAACGACAGTGGAGGTCCTGTAGAGAGTGGGGGTCCCCTGTTGTATGGGACCGGAAAAGCAGCCATCAAAGTAAAGTAAGTGAAGGACCATTCCTCCAAGATGGAACAAAAGGAGGTTGAAACTATAGACCCCCCCCCCCAAAAAAAAAAAAAAGTATTTAACACGAAAGGTTTTGTGATTATCACAGACGATAATACTGCCGAAGCACTGATGACAAGCAAACTGAGCGCAAATTTTTAAAAAGCACAAGCTGTTAGTAATTGAATAACATGGAGAAAAAAAAAAAACCTGGTTTTCCCTTGTTCGTAAGATGTGGTCTATGTCATTTCAACTTCAGAAACAGGAGATGATTACAAGGGGCCAAGATTACAGAAAAGAACTGAAGTCATTTAACTTGCATTGCGAGTCTCCAATACTCACGATTCAAAATTAAAGTTGAATTGGCAGAGATGGTGGAAAGAGGATTAGTTGCGGGGCATGACATTTACGGCCAATCATTAAGCCGAGCCCAAAAATATATGCATATCCAAAATGGCTCATGTTGAGGAGGAACTAGCTCATCTAGTGGATGTTTAATAAAAAAATAACTTCATGAAGGCTGAATGGAGTAGGAAGCACATGCTCAACAACTGCAAGAGTAAGGTAATGAAATGCTTAACCAGACAAGGTGCTCACTCCCCTTCACATGGTAGGTCACAGTGAGGAAAAGCATTCAAAAGCAAAAAAAAAAAACAAGCAAGAGAAAAGATGAATGCTAGGAACAACACAAACTATAGTTGCAGCAAACATCCCACCAGTACAAGGAACACTAAGAGTAAAAAAACATCTTGGATAAGTATAGCATCCCCTGGAAGGTATGCAAACACACTACCCCCTTCAACAATATATTCACGAATAGCTGTACTAACACTGGCCAATATGAACGAATCAGCAGTGCTATAGACCTTCCAGAAAACACTTGATAAGACCATCAGGCAAATGGTCTCCCCACATTCGTAACACCACAGGTGATGAATGATATTTGCCAAGGAAGCAATACAGAAGAAGGAAAAAAAATCAGAAGCCCTGGAGAACAAGAAGCGTTAAAGGGTCAGCAAATATATAAGCACTGTCAGAGAGCCGTCTTGTTATGGGGGAGACAGAGACCTGTCCCAGCTGCCCAAAGATGGGCCTCTATACAACCTTCAAATCAAGAATTCTAAGGAATCCCTCCAGAAAAAAAATACATGCAATACACCGATGAATTGAATATTACCTTCGAATGCCACCTCCACTATCATGATGATTCCCCCTGAGGAAGTTGTACCTTCAGGATGGAGGGGGTAAATCAGCGGTGCTAATACTGCTGTAAGAAAGTATACTGGGGCTGAGGTCAAAAGCCCCATACATGTTCAAGGAACATAAGAAACGGAATCTTTTTAAGTACTTTAATTCCAAATTTGTTGAATCTAGGCAGTGGATGACCAGAGAAATGCCAATTGCAATCATTAGAACTAATATTTATCGTCAAACTAATTTACCATAGACATAATGCTTACATTAAAAACATATGATACAAGTAACATCCCTCCTTACTCTTTCAAGAGAACCTTCTTAAGGGTGGCAAGCACCATTGATCCTGGACATGCTTGACGAAGTATCGAGTTGAAAGGACGGGCTCACTTAAATGTTAACCGAAACTTATTACATGGGTTTGACCACCCTCACACCATTACGGGTCCCAGTTAATCTATCAGATAAGAATATTCTACTTTTTATAAGTAGAAAATTCCCAACATTTGTCAATGTCCGTCTACGATTTCGGGTCTCGTAAAATCTATCTGTCAATAAGAACCAATAAGAATATACGATACCACTTTTCTAAAGTATAAAATCCAAATATTAGTCAACACACGTCTACAATGATGGATTTCATAAAATCTATCTCTGTCAATACGAATATACTACTTTTCATAAGTATAAAATCACCATTTTAGTCAACACCCGTCTACAATGACGGGTTTCATAAAATCTATCTCTGTCTATACGAATATACTACTTTTCATAAGTATAAAATCACCATTTTAGTCAACACCCGTCTACAATGACAGATTTCATAAAATCTATCTCTGTCAATACGAATATACTATTTTTCATAAGTATAAAATCACCATTTTAGTCAACACCCGTCTACAATGACGGGTTTCATAAAATCTATCTCTGAGAATACGAATATACAACTTTTCATAAGTATAAAATCACCATTTTAGTCAACACCCGTCTACAATGACGGGTTTCATAAAATCTATCTCTGAGAATACGAATATACAACTTTTCATAAGTATAAAATCACCATTTTAGTCAACACCCGTCTACAATGACGGGTTTCATAAAATCTATCTCTGTCAATACGAATATACTATTTTTCATAAGTATAAAATCACCATTTTAGTCAACACCCGTCTACAATGACGGGTTTCATAAAATCTATCTCTGAGAATACGAATATACAACTTTTCATAAGTATAAAATCACCATTTTAGTCAACACCCGTCTACAATGACGGGTTTCATAAAATCTATCTCTGTCAATACGAATATACTATTTTTCATAAGTATAAAATCACCATTTTAGTCAACACCCGTCTACAATGACGGGTTTCATAAAATCTATCTCTGAGAATACGAATATACAACTTTTCATAAGTATAAAATCAACATTTTAGTCAACACCCGTCTACAATGACGGGTTTCATAAAATCTATCTCTGTCAATACGAATATACTACTTTTCATAAGTATAAAATCACCATTTTAGTCAACACCCGTCTACAATGACGGGTTTCATAAAATCTATCTCTGTCAATACGAATATACTACTCGTAAGTATAAAATCCCAATATTCCTTAAATGGGCGTCTACAATTACAGGTTTCATAAAATCTATCTCTGTCAATAGGATTATACCTTTCGTAAGTATAGAATCCCCATTTAAGTCGATACCCGTCTACAATCACGGGTCTAATAAAATTTATGTCAATAAGAATATATGACTTTTCATAAGTATAATATTCGTATATGCCTATCGAAAATTACCTGTCTCATAAAATCAAAGTTCAGAAACACATTTCTGCTGTATTTTTTATCTCGGACTCAAATTCAGCAGTCACATTACTACAGAACTAGCAACTCAAAGAGATTTCAGTGGCTTATACACCCTGTACCAACCGTGTGTCACACGATCGTACATAATTCATTTTGTATATATTATGCTTGTATCTTCGCTCTTCCCTCGCCCTAAAAAGAACCAGAATAAACATGTCTGCGTTTTTCCTCTGTAACATTGTCTGTTTTTCGAACATGAAATTTCCTGTTGCCTTGAGGTTTTGGATATAAAGGAGTGTTCTATAATAAATTACTCGGTTGTGACTCAAAGGCAGCAACCTTCTCTCGGCCCGTCACAACCCTTAACTCATTTAGATTGATTATATCAACTTTAACATGATGGTAATACTAATAAGCAGGTAAAATGCAGGTGGCTGACGCAGTATATCAATCCAGTGATAAGTAATTTCCTATTTTCAAAAGCTTATCAGGTTAATGGAGGTGGGTCAAAAATGGAGATGGGAAAAGTTAACATAGTTTATTCCATGTAAGAATTACCCCTAAGATTTTTTAATTGTTATGTCCATATACTAGCTTTAATTTTTATCAATAGCAAAAATACAAGATTTGACTTAAATTGATAGTATTGACACAAGGACATGCTTCGTGTCATTTTTAAAACTTCTGTCAGCCACAGTTTTGCAATCATAGCGATTACGGGAAACAAAAATGAAGTTTGAGAAAAGCTCAAAATAAATGAAATTAGAGAAACATTAAGTCGAACACCTAACAAAGTCACCCATTTACCGTCACAGGACAATGGCCAAGTACGTTTTAAAGTGTTACAAAACTTATTAGTATGCTTCATCATATTTCATATTGATAGGCAGTATGGTAGGTAGTAGGTTGGCCAGGGCACCAGCCGCCCGTTGAGATACTACCGCTAGAGAGTTAGGGGGTCCTTCGACTGGCCAGACAGTACTGTTCTATCAAGTTTCTCTTTCTCTTGTTTTGTTGAAGTTTTTATTGTTTATATAGGAAGTAGTTATTGTAATGTTACTATTCTTAAAATATTTTATTTTTCCTTGTTTCCTTTCCTCACTGAGCTATTTTTCCTGTTAGGGCCCCTGGGCTTATAGCATCCTGCTTTTCCAACTAGGGTTGTAGCTTAGCATTTAATAATAATAGTAATAATAATAATAATAATAATATATGTTACGGTAGCAAACATAGCTTAGCAGTCTAATACCTGAGACGACTATAGCTAAATGAGTAACTTTACACCATCTGTTGGCAAATGGAGGAGGTTATATTTGAAAATTCTGTTTCAAATCTCGTGGTTTTGGTTTCGAAAGACGTGCACAACGTAATGTGTTAAAGTCTATATATATATATATATATATATATATATATATATATATATATATATATATATATATATATATATATATATATATATAAATATATATATACATATATATACTGTATATATATATATAATATATATATATATAATATATATATAACCAACAAAAAAAACAATCATCAGTCAATGATATATTTTCCATTTTATGACGAGAAAACAAATGAAAGTCATCAAATTCCAATTTTTGACCTTTGACCTTAACATGAATTAATTGGCGTAAAGTGTATGAATGACTCGACGAATTGGTTGCCTTTCTACTAAATGTTTTATTATGTTTGATGAGCGCAAATCATAACTGGAGGGGCACTCAGAGCGCAGACCTCCGCCGCGGCAGCTTTTTTGCGCGACCTTGACCTTTGACCTTAACATGAATTAATTGGCGTGGATTTTCATACACTTGACTATGAACAAAGTTTGAAATCTCTGTGACAACGATGTCCAAACTTATGGCTAATTACGTGAATTAGACATTTTGCTTGACCGTCTCTCGACCTTGACCTTTGACCTTAAAATAAATTAATTGGCGTGGATTTTCATACACTTAAATATGAACCAAGTTTGAAATCTCTGTGACAACGATGTCCTAACTTATGGCTAATTACGTGAATTAGACATTTTGCTTGACCGTGTCCTTGACCTTCCAAAATTTAATCCTTTCTAGCTTTTTTACATAAAAGTTTATCCCTGCAAGTTTCATTAATCTACGATTAAAATGGTGGCCAGGAAGCTTATCACAAACACACACAAACAGGGATGAAAACATAACCTCCTTCCAACTTCGCTGGCGGAGGGAAAAATAGAATGGAATGTAAAACCTTGGCTTCCTCCATATCATCGATACTAAAGAAATCGCCCCAACTGTGAAATGACAATGTAATTTAGGGAAGAAAATGCCCCAGAAAATAAGTTTCTATTGTATGTACAGTTGGACACAGGAGTCCCTGACACACCTTGCTCCGAAGAAGTGCACCCTATCACACCCTAGCTGTGCGGCAAGTAAACAAATACATATTGTACTATTATATGGCATTAGTGGTGGGCGGGGCTAAACACAGCAACTCGCCGCACAGTGAGGGTGTGACTGGGTTCGCTTCTTCAGAGAGAGGCGTACCCAGAATTCCTGTGGCCGATTGTACCTTGAAAGTAGGGAAAATAACGCGGTCTATAAAAATTTCCAATAACACAATTTGCGTTAATCAGCGCCCTTGAGAGAGAGAGAGAGAGAGAGAGAGAGAGAGAGAGAGAGAGAGAGAGAGAGAGAGAGAGACAAGAGATTCTCTCCTTTATTGAATCCCATCTTTAATGCTCTAATCAAGGAAAGGGGACGAGAATAACTTTCACCCCAAATGATGTCATATGAGCAGAAAGGAGAAAGGAGCGAGAAAACGATGGTTAAATGAACATTATGAAAGGAAAATCTCGTTGAAGGTTACAATGTTACTGTTAATTATTAGCGAAATAAGATTATTTCAATTGCATAAAAATAGACGAAAGTTTAACTACTTAAAGAGTAACGGTCAATCATTCTTGATGGTTTATAACAATATCTTCAACAGCCTACCCAGATCATGATTCAGTAATAATAATATATATATATATATATACATATATATACATGTATATATACATATATATACATGTATATATACATTAATATATACATGTATATATACATTAATATATACATGTATATATACATTAATATATACATGTATATATACATATAATATATACATGTATATATACATATAATATATACATGTATATATACATATAATATATACATATAATATATACATATAATATATACATGTATATATACATATAATATATACATGTATATATACATATAATATATACATGTATATATACATATAATATATACATGTATATATACATATAATATATATATATATATATATATGTGTATATAATATATAATATATATGTATGTATGTATGTATATATATATATTTATATATATATATATCATATAAAAGAGAGAGAGAGAGAGAGAGAGAGAGAGAGAGAGAGAGAGAGAGATTATCTAGTAATCACGTATATTCTATAGCTTAGCCTTAGAGAGAGGTATAGGATGAGCATGCCTGTGCGTTCAGTATCGTAAGCAATTGAGACACAAGAACACACCGTTGGGATCGACTTGATTTGCTCATGTCGCGCATTTGAACAACGGTCTTCTATACAACATAGCCTCTCTTACTCACGTTTGTGTGTTGTTCAAAGTGATACAGGCACGCTATTGTTTTTCATAGTGACACTTTTGTTGGTGCTGAATAATTCAACAAGGAGTGACTCAGATGATCCTACACCTGGAAGTAATGGAATTAGTACACCACCGAAAAAAAGGGGGAAATATGATATCAACACAATCTTTCAACCATGAATGGCTGAAAGATGTTCAAGGACTGGCTGAAACCAGATGTGAATGATTAACTGAAAAACTAACAAAACAGTGAATGATAAACTGAAAAACTAACAAATCAGTGAATGATAAACTGAAAAACTAACAAATCAGTGAATGATAAACTGAAAAACTAACAAATCAGTGAATGATAAACAAACTGAAAAACTAACAAATCAGTGAATGATAAACAAACTGAAAAACTAACAAATCAGTGAATGATAAACAAACTGAAAAACTAACAAATCAGTGAATGATAAACTGAAAAACTAACAAATCAGTGAATGACAAACAAACTGAAAAACTAACAAATCCGCTCTTACGCTTAACATCGTTTCCGCAAAGCATATGAAAAACTTCAATGCCGAGAAGAGTTTTGTGAACATTGAGACCACATTTCAAGACGACCCAGGAGAGCGGCCCTGGAAATGAAGTAGCAAAGGCAGAGCTCTTATTTCCTGGATATATATAGTTTATACAACACACTTCCGAGTTCAGATTCCCAATGAGACAATAGACGTCGTCATTTCCAGCTATGCCACCACTGTGGCAGGACGTTATTTCAAAATGGTCTGGTAAAGTAGTGCCTAAATCTAGTTTTTTTTTATTTCTATTAACCCACACCGCTAAAGCCCTTTGCCATCCCCATTTATAGAATTTCATTTTTAATCATTGCAGGCAGATATTTGCAGCATTACAGTAAAGACGGTTGCAAATTTCAATTTTTGCAGCATTAGTGCAACAAAGTGCCTAATTTTTAGGCCTAAGTTCTTGGTCCTACACACCATTGAAACAAGGTATGTCAAAATCATTAATTTAGTTATGGTTCTGAAACCAAGTTATAATTAATGTGTTTCCTAAATATGAACGAGCGCAAATCTTGAAATTAAAGAGAACGAAAACTTCTTATTTGCTGCAAGATGGAATTGCACGCGAGGAGAATATGCTCGTGGCAAAAATTTGCAGGAAAAAATTTTTTCTCTGTGATAATTGATGAATGCACAGATGTGTCTATCTCGCAAGTTCTTGCTTAAATTGAGATATTTTGGTGAAGACAAACACAAAGTCACAGACTTTATTGAGTATGATTGAAGTGGAAAATCCCACTGCTGAAAGGTTATATAAATGCGTGAAAGATCTGTTCATGAAAATGATATACCATTATCAAATATAATTGGATTTGCTAGTGATAATTGTTCGACGATGCTTGGGGCAAATAAAGGAGTTCAGGCTTTGTTGAAAAAAGATGTCCCATCAGTTTTTATTATGGGTTGTGCGTGTCACTCTTTATCATTATGCTGTAGTGAGGCATATAAGCATTTACCATCATGGGTTGTTATTTTGCTCGTAATAGCAAAAGGTAACATGATTTCCAGATGGTCCAGGATGATGTCCATGTACCAAAAACATAGAATTCTGAAATTTTCTCGAAATCGATGATTATCAAGGAGGCAGTTATAGCTCGAATTTTAGAGCAATGGGATGCACTGCTGCTGTTTTTCGAATCAGAATCAAAGAGATAAAATTGATGGCACTGCCAACATTTACAAAACAATGGTAACTTCAGGAACTAAGAATCTGTAGTAATTCATCAACTATATAATTCCAAAGATAGACAAAATCAATTTTGAATTTCAATCAGAATATTTTAGACTACCAACAGTCTTCAATACCAAGTCTGATGATTAGATTAGAATATTGGCTATGTTTGTGGCAGATAAAGTAATCAGTTCTGTAAACCTGGCTGACATTGATAAAAAAAAAAAAAGTCTGTCTACAAGAAAACATGTGTCATTAATCTTGGGGGCAGATGCAAAGAAAGTTTGCTTAAAGACTTTACCCACTGAAACAAAATGAGGAGAGATTTCGCCTAGATTGTCGTGCCTTTTTAGTGGACCTATGCTCTCAAATCAGAAGATTTTCATTCCGTAAGGACAGTGTTCTTTCATTGATCAAAATCATGATAAGGACAGTGTTCTTTCATTGATCAAAATCATTGATCCAATAGAAGCCCTTGTCCTAACAGGGAAGCAGATGCTGTATTGAATTTGGGAATCGTTTCCAAACCTCGTAAAGGAAGAGGAATTCGATACTTTAGTAGACCAATAGAGAGATTTATTGTATTCAAAAGACTCATTACAAAACATTTGTGAATATTCTTCTTAATTTTGGGTGGAACTTAAGAGTTACTGACGGTAACCCCAAGCCCAAATTTGAGCTTCTATCTAGATTTATGTGCTGTCTGTTAGCCCTCCCTCACTCTTCTACATGCGTTGAGAGGCCATTTTCAAAACTTTACAGCTGCTTTTGTGCTCATCAACACCGAAGAGTACTACGAGAAATTGGACGCCCTCCTCGCCGACCTGACTAAATTCGAGCGCCTCACGAGCAACCCCGTGGAAGACATCAAGAGGGAGGTAAATCGCACCATCGAGGCCATTAACGCTGCAACCAATACCGTACACCTGCCCATGATTTCGGGGGACTTTGGACCTGGTTACCTCTACGGCAATGTAAAGACTCACAAACAAGGCAACCCACTTCGACTAATCATTAGTCAATGCCCTACTCTTGACATACCAGCTGGCCAAGAGGCTGAATGCGATTCTGACGCCATATGTCTCCGACCGCTACTATGTGGCCTCCTCTGCCGATTTCCTAGAGAGGATCAAGGACGTACGCGGAGAGGGTATCATAGCATCGATGGACGTCGAATCTCTGTTCACCAATGTCCCTGTTGATGAAACCATCGACCTTATCGCTGATAGAGTCTACAGGGACGAGACGACACCCGAATTGAACATCCCAGAACAAGCCCTCCGGACCCTCCTTGCCCTCTGCACTAAGAGGGCCCCCTTTACTACTCACCATGGACACATGTACCTACAGAAGGATGGCGTGGCGAAGGGCTCGCCCTTGGGCGTGCTCTTTGCCAACTTTTACATGGGAGTAGTAGAGGAGAGGGTCTTCTCCCAAGTCGAGTGCCCCCTCGCTTAATTTCGTTACATCGATGATACCTTTGTCAAAGCTACTTCCACCGAAGCCATTGAGAACTTAAGGAGGACCTTCGAGGACAACAGCGTCCACCACTTCACCCTCGAAAACAGCGTCAACAACAGCCTCCTGTTCCTGGACGTCTTGATTTCTTCTACCAACGAGGGATTTCACATCACTGTCTACACCAAGCCTACAAATCTCGGCAGGTGTTTGAATGGCGAGAGTGAATGCCCTGCCCGCTACAAGGCCTTGACCATCAAGGCCTTTGTACGCAGGGCCTTGTCACACTGCTCATCACGGACAGACACCCACAAGGAGCTGGAAAGGGCCACACAGGTCCTCAACAATAATGGCTATACCAACAAGCAAGTCCAGCGTGAAGTGACGGCAGCTACTGACAAGTGGTATGGGTCCTCTGCGGTAGAAAGGTTCGACAGCTCCAGCCAGGGGTCCGAAAACACCAGAGATAGGTCCGACACCTCCACCAACGGATCTAGTGATATTAAACTATACTACAGAGGCTTCATGCACGCAGAATATCAGCGGGATGAGAAGGCCATCAAAGAAATCATCACCAACTACTTGTCACCTACTGACGAGATCAGGAAAGTGAAACTTATCATCTACTATCAGACTGCTAGGACTCGCAGTTTGATTATGAGGAATAATTCAGCGCCCCCTGATAACGACCCTCTGAGGATCCAGCGCCCCCTGATAACGACCCTCTGAGGAAGACGAATGTAGTCTACTCCTATCAATGCCCAGCCCGAGGATGCCCCAGCAAATACATCGGTATGACTACAATGAAGCTTTCAAAGAGGATTTCGTGTCATGTCCAACAAGGTGCTATAAGGAATCACGCCCTATAGCGACACAACACCCAAATTAGTCGAGCAGACATAGTCGCTAATACCAAGATTATCGGCAGCGCCCCGGACAGCAGGCGCTTATGAATATTGGAAGCCCTATTCACCCAGAAAGAGAAACCAGCATTGAATACGACTCAAGAGATGTTTCTCCTGCTATCATGTCGTCGCATCAACGCTAGGAATCAAGAACAGGACCCCCAGAATGATGACAACCCCGATCCTGACACTCCTACAAATGAAGAAATCGTCCGGCCGAGAGCTGATTTTGGCGGCGAGCAAGGTCCGGAATCCCAATCTGCTGAGCGAGATTGGAGCTTGCCTGACATTTTGGCTGTCTCGGCGCGCGTCCTGACCAATCAGAATTCAGGATCCCTTCCCACCTCTCAGCATGGGAGACCAAGCCGAGCTCTTCGTACCTCAGCCACCCGAGCCTATAACCTCCGCTCGGCCAATCAAAATTCCAGGCCCCTTTCCACGAACCAGCGCCAGGATATATAAGGCCCCTGATCTAGCCACAGCCTCACTTCTCGCCTGAAGACGAAGCAAGCAGTTCCGAAACGCGTCGCGATCTACTCCTGACTTTGTCATTTATATTTTACGAGTATTACTTGTACTTGTGTTAAATACATCGAGTCTTAACCTGAACTGTATTTTTCACCTACCTGATGAACTCCGGCGACTTGCTAGCTGAATGTAGCAACCCAGAAAAGAGAATTGTCCATAAAATTGAGAAATTGGACAAGAAATTAAATTCTGCTGATGCAGCAATAGTATTCAACTCTACTTGTTTGAAGGAGGGTCTCCTACCGAGAAATAATAATAATAATAATAATAATAATAATAATAAATAATAAATACCTTTACTCCAAAATATTTACTGTGGGTATTAAAGGGTGTACATCCTGCAGCTTTCAACTGTATAATGGAATTGAGATATACATACATATATATATATATATATATATATATATATATATGTGTGTGTGTGTGTATATATAATATATATATGTATATATATATATATATATATATATATATATATATATATATATGTATATATATATATATATATATATATATATATGTATATAATTATATGTATAATATATATATATATATGTATATATGTATATATATGTATATATATATGTATGTATGTATGAATGTGTATATATATATATATATATATATATATATATATATATATATATATATATATAATAACGCATTCTGATGGTAAATTTTTTTAATGAGGCTTGTTTAATAACAGTTTATTAATATGTTTGTGTTTTCGCATTAATTTTACATACCTTCTCCATCTATGGAAATATAATTTATTATAAAATAGATAGGCTACTGTATATAATACAAGCATGATTTAAAGGCCGCTCATGAATGGCAAAGGCAAGAGAGTGACATTACCCTATCAAGCAGGATAATGCATTAGAGACAGACCATATATACATATGATCAGCACCCAAGCCCTTTTTAACCCAAGCTAGGACCATGATCACTCAGCAGATAGACCTGTAGGCTACCCCAAACCCCGAATCCTTGGCTCACATGGATGATGAGGTTGCAGCAACCAAAGAAACTAACGAGCTTGAGCGGAACTCGAACCCCCGTTTGGCAATCACCAGTCAGGAACGTTACCACATAGGCCACCACAGCCCTTAAAAAGAGCTGAAGTAATTGAGATCCGGTAAAAGGCTTAAAAGTGGGTGCAGTTAAGAATAAAAAAAGGCCTAGAGTACGTTAAATTGTATGTGCTAACGGCCCTAGTGGCGATTTAGAAAATCAGTTAAGGAATGAATAAAATAAAATAAAATTTCAAGATAGATAAAGAGAAACTACAAATGACATCGATAATAAAACCAGTTAAGATTAAGATGATGCAGAAAAGGAGCTCAAAATCCTCCAACGTCAACAAGACCATCAACCTTAACATCATCATCATTATCATGATCATCATCCTCGTGGTTTTCTTCTGGGAAAAATTCTTGAGAGTAGAGTCTGTGCGTTGGACCCGGAGGCGATACAAGAGAGCGCCGGCTCATTTCAAAGCCCCACAGGAGGTATATGCTAAAATTTAACCCGGCGGATACTATTGAAAATCAGTGAATTATCATTTTGAAATCCAGGGAAAAATATGTGGAATATGATTGTGGCAGCCTTACGACCAGATTGTCAAAAGCCTTCGGGGACCAGCACCAAATCTCGAACCCGACTCAAGACAAGGGCGACCGCAATGGTAGAAGGGGGGGGGGGGCAGAGGGAGGGAGGAGACGGGAGACTACAAGACAGAATAGGAGAAAAGGGAAAGGGGAGAAGAGGGAGGAAAGGGGAGAAGAGGGAGGAAAGAGAAGAAGTGGGAGGAGAGGGGAGAAAGGGAGGAGAAAAGAGGGAAGAGAGAAATGGAAGGGAAGAGAGAAATGGAAGGGAACAGAGGGGAGAAGAGGAAGCGAAGAGAAGAGAAAGGGAGGAGAGGGGAGAAGAGAAAGGGAGGAGAGGGGAAAAGAGAAAAGGAGGAGAGAAGAGGAAGAGAGGAGAGAAAAGGAAGGGAGGAGAAGAAGAGGGAGGAGACGAGAGAAGAGCGAAGGAGAGGGAGGAAAAAGGGAAGGAGACGACAAGAAAGGGGAGAGAAAGAAAAGGGAAGGGAGAAGAAGGAATGAAGGAAGGAAGGAATATGGGTTCGGTAGAGGACGACAGGACGATAGGACTTTTTCATTCTATTTCATCGGAAAAATTTTCGTCTTCAGATGGAGGAAATTCCACAAATATACTTTGTTATGTATTAGCATATTCAAGAGGTATTCTTCTCGGTATAATGCGAAGTCTCCTACGGAAAATAGGATTTCCCCCCTTTTTTTTTGGGGGGGGGGGAAACAAATGTGGAATTTATGGATTATCATAAAAGGTTTAAAAAACACATCTGGTCCGTTTGAATAAAATAAAGATAATCCACTGCATTCGATGTTTGCTTAGCATATAAATCACTAATAGAAAGTATTGCATATTAGTGGCAGGAAAACAGGCATTATATATATATATATAGAATATTATATATATATATATATATATATATATATATATATATATAGAATATTATATATATATATATATATATATATATATATATATATATATATATATAGAATATTATATATATATATGTATATATATATATATATATATATATATAGAATATTATATATATATATATATATATATATATATATATATAGAGAGAGAGAGAGAGAGAGAGAGAGAGAGAGAGAGAGATTTTATTAAGATCCTGATATCCAAATTGAGTAAACCCAAAACCAAATCTTGTATATTAAAACTATTCTATTTTGGAGGTCGCCGCCAAGCCGGAGTCTTACCAGAAAACAAATCTCTTAATCATAGCCTTTTCCTTCGTCTGAGCAGAGACAGAGCTCAGACCCGGTCCAGGGGGAACTGGCTCATCTAGTGGATGTGTAATAGCAATAATAACCACACAGGGGTTGAATAGAGTTTCGTTGTGCCCTTTACCTCCAGCCCTCGAGCAGATTATAATTAGTTCTTCCTATAATCCACAAATAATGCCTAAATTATAACGCAATTATTGCGGTTCGTTGCCAAAGCAGAATTCTTCATGGGTATTTCATGGGAGAAAAGACGCTGATGAAAAAGTTTTGAGGAGGGAGTGTTCCCTTGATGGATAACTTATGATGGGGCATATTCCTTCCATGGATAACTTATGAGGAGGGAGTGTTCCCTTCACCGATAACTTATGAGGAGGGAGTGATCCCTTCATGGACAACATTTGAGGAGGGGGTGTTCCCTTCATGGATAACTTATGATGGGGCATATTCCTTCCATGGATAACTTATGAGGAGGGAGTGTTCCCTTCACCGATAACTTATGAGGAGGGAGTGATCCCTTCACCGATAACTTATGAGGAGGGAGTGTTCCCTTGACCGAAAACTTATGAGGAGGGAGTGTTCCCTTCACTGATAACTTATGAGGAAGGAGTGTTCCCTTCATGGATTACTCATGATGGGGCATGTTCCTTCCATGGGTTCCCCATGTATAACTTATGAGAGGAAGTGTTCTCTCCATGGATAACCTATGAGAGGGAGTGTTCCCTCCATGGATAACCTATGAGAGGGAGTGTTCCCTCCATGGATAACCTATGAGAGGGAGTGTTCCCTCCATGGATAACCTATGAGAGGGAGTGTTCCCTCCATGGATAACCTATGAGAGGGAGTGTTCCCTCCATGGATAACCTATGAGAGGGAGTGTTCCCTCCATGGATAACCTATGAGAGGGAGTGTTCCCTCCATGAATAACCTATGAGAGGGAGTGATCCCTCCATGAATAACTTATAATGGGGCATGTCCCTTCTATGGATAACTTATGAGGAGGGAGTGTTCTCTCCATGAATAAATGATCTGGCATGTTCCTTCCATGGATAACTTATGAGGAGGGCATGTTCCCTTCATGGATAACTTATGATGGGGTATGTTCCTTCCATGGATAGCTTATGAGGAGGAAGTGTTCCCTCCATGGAGAACTTATGATGCGGCATGTTCCTTTCATGGCTAATATATGAGGAGGGAGTGTTCTCTTCATGGATAACTTATGACGAGTAATGTTCCTTCTATGGATAACTAATGAAGAGGGAGTGTTCCTCCATGGATAATTTATAAAGAGGGAGTGTTCCTTCTATGAATAACTAATGAGGAGGGAGTGTTCCCTCCATCAATAACATATGAAAGAGGCGTGTTCTCTCCATATCAATAACTTATGATGGGGTGTGTTCCCTCCATTGATAACTTATGAGGAGGGTGTGTTCTCTCCATCAATAACTTATGAGGAGGGCCTGTTCCCTCCATCAATAACTGATGAGGGCGGCCTGTTCCTTCCATCAATAACTTATAGCGGGGCATGTTTTGGAATTGTCTTTACGTACGAGTGAGGCTTATATTCATCCGGAATGACAGGAATAATTGAACCGTTTACCAGTTATTTAGAACATCCCAGTTCAAGGAGACTTCGCGTACAAAGGGTTTCAAGGAGGAGACATCGCATACTACACTGAAACAATAAGTGAAGGCATCTACGGAGAAAGATTCGACAATGATTTGCAGGTCCAAACACCAATGGACCCCAGTTCTTTTTTGTGCTAGAAGTATGCGTCTCGTTACTCTCACCGACCTTGTCTAGAAAGTTCCATTAGGCAATCGTAAAACATCGCATCCGTTTGGATTGGATGGAAATACTTTAAAAACTTTCAGATATCAAGATAATCTGCATCGATGCTTGTTCAATATACAAGAAGTTGAAGGAAAAGATGCACTATACTTGCTACCTCCTTCCAACACAGCCTTGGTTTAAAAAATATTCTGTGAAGAACTTGAAACAGCGTTAATATAGGAAGGAGAAATGAAAGTACAGGTGTCGTAAGCTTCTAGCAGGTGTTTGTCATAGACGCAAAATGATGACAAGACAGAATGGGCTGATGTTTGCCAGAATAACCAACAAAGGACTAGAAGGATGGACCTCAAGAAATCTGATTGTCATTTCTCTCACTGGCCCTTTCCCTTTTGATATCAAGACTCAATATCTGCCTTGACACTAAAATCTACAAAAAGGTTTTGGAAAGAAAGTGGTACAGCCTACTAGGTACCTTCCAACACTGCTTTGGCTTCAGAATGATCATTCTGTAGAGGAACTTCAAGCAGTGTTAACTAAGACTAGCACTATGCACAAGTAAGCTGGCCCGATACAGTTGAAGCATGTGGAAGATTTGTATCCAAAGACAATTACTCCTTGCATTTTATTTTCCTTTGGAAGAAGCCAATCACAGTATTAACCTATTCAGCATATCAAGAAGACAAAGTTCCCGGTGTATGTAAGCTTCGGAATTTGGCAGCTGGTAAACGTTCATTTCCTAAAATGGAGGAATGAAGTACCCACGTCTTCTTTATCTGTCTGCATCAATTCAAAGGAAACTACTACGGACATATTCTGGAGATGGTCAACAGTCACATGAATTGCAGTCCCATCAAAGCTCATGATGGTCATCTGATATTTTTACTCTAATGCAGAATAAAAAAGATGTTTAAAAAACTCTTCGAAGGACAGAGGATGAAATAAGAGCACAGTGAAAATAACTTCTATGCCAAGGGGAAGGGCAAGACAAAATTAAATACAATGAAGTGTCCTTTACCGAGTCATTTTAATTAAAAGTTTCTCAATTTTTATCTAGATGTAGTTGCAGCACTTCAATCCTCTTATCAATGTATTGGTATATATGAATTCTGTGACATGGTGTTCTTATATTAGATAAATATCTTTAAAGATTTGTCATGATGCACAAGATCGTTCTTTATAGAGTTTAATTAAACTTTTGAGCTCTTCGCATTAGCGTAATCCTTTTATCATCTGTGATTTCTCTTATGCAGAGCATATGTTCTATGAATATTCTACCTTATGTACAGGTTTCGTCAGCCATTCTCAGAGCATATACCTGTTTGGACAAGACAGTTTATCTTAATTACTCTAAAAGGACACTCCAAGATCAAACCAATGTTCTCTGGTCTAGGATAGTACAATAGCCTTTGTACAAGGGTCTTCCTCTGTCTTGGGGTAGATTTCTCTTGCTTGAGGATACACTTAGGCACACTGTTCTATCTTATTTCTCTTCCATTTGTTTTTTAAGGTTTTTATAGATTATGTACGAAATATTTATTTAATGTTGTTACTGTTCTTAAAATATTTATTTGTTAATTACTTTCTTTGAGTATTTATTTCCTGATTTCCTTTCCTCACTGGGCTATTTTCCCTGTTAGAGCCCTTGAGCTATTAGCATCCTGCTTTTCCAACTAGCATTGTAGTTTTGTAAAGAATATTAATACTAATAATAATAATAATAAAAACAATAATAATAATAATAATAATGTTCCTTCCATGGATAACTTATGAATATGGAGTGTTCCCTCCCTGGATAATCTAAGAGGGGAGTAGAGTTCTGAGAGGGTCACGTTCGTGTATGTGTCCATATATATATATATATATATATATATATATATATATATATATATATATATATATATATATATACATATATATAATAAATATATATATATATATATATATATATACATATATATAATATATATATACATATATGTGTGACTGCAAAAAACCTAGAAAAACAGTTTAACGAGTTTATCTGATAAGTACAAATAATTCTCACCAGATTATACAATAATAGCATAGGAATGAACTAATCCACAATGCTCTTGATACACTCAAAATATTTTTTATTTCAAAAATAAATCAGACTCACTTAAAACAGTTTTGGGTGAAAATAGATTAAAAACTTTACATCTACGTCATGGGGGAAAAAGGAAAAAATTATAAACATGAATATTACTATGTTCTTTAACCGGATAACTCCAGTTCACAGACTATTCTGGTAACTAAAGACATTACCGAAACTCCCAATGAAAGCAAGGATCACAGAGTATGAGAACTCTTGCCTGTTACATTATACCAGAGACAAGTGTCACTCGCTTTGCTGCTATCTCCATTCTCATTCGAATTGTATGAGCCAGGTCTCTCATGCTTGCGATAAACAGCGATAGACTGCATTCGTGTAGCTATCTATCCTAGTTTCCATGTTAAACATTTAATCAGCTTCTCTTTCCCTTCTACATGAATAATGACAATAGCTTAATATTCACCACTCATGTTATAGAAGAAAATTTTTATCATTATTACTAGCTAAGATACAGCCCTAGTTGGAAAAGGAGGATGCTGTAAGCCCAAGGGCTCCAACATGGGAAAATCGCCTGTGAGGAAAGAAATTAACAAACTACAACTAATGAAACATCAATATGGCTCACTTTATTTATGAAAGATCTATTTTAAGGTTTTCTACTCTTAAACTATAAAAGAGACATGTCAGCCTGTTCAACATAAAACCATTCACAGGGAGTTTGACCTTCCAAGAAATCAAAGTTATACGAAAACAAAATGACTAATGGATCATCATTCTGGGGTATCTAGATCAGAGAGTGACTATCCTTTAAACGATATTCCAGGAATGAAATAGCACTGCATTTTACAGAGACGACTAGTGTTTTAAGTAATTCCCCTTAATAAGATAAAGGGTAATGATATGGAACAATACAAAGAAGGGAGAAGGTGAAAAGGGTTCGACAACTAATCATGAGAGTAAATACGATTACAGCAAATTTTATAAAAACAGGGTCACAGTAAAATCACGCTAACGATCCGATGTCATAAAATATGAACTAATATAAGTATACATTCACTGATAATGTGTATGATGTCATAAAACGTACACTAATGTAAAAATATATTCACTAATGAGTAAAGATGTCATGAAACATGCACTTATACAAAAATACACATACTCATATTGAGTAAAATTTTAAAACGGAATAAAAAATATAACTATTATTATTATTATTATTAGTATTATAATAGCAAGCAGTTGCGAAACGCGTCACGATTTACTCCTGACTTTGCCCTGTTGTAATTTTCGAGTATTACTTGTACTTGTATCAATTACATTGAGTCTTAACCTGAATTGTATTCTTCACCCACCTGATGAACTTCGCCGACATGCTAGCTGAATGTAGCAACACAGAAAAGAGAATCGTCTGTAAAATTGAGAAATTGGACAAGAAATTGAATTCTGCCGATGCAGCAATAGTATTCAACTACTTGTTTGAAGGAGGGTCTCCTACCGAGATATTATTATTATTATTATTATTATTACTTGCTAAGCTACAACCCTAGTTGTAAAAGCAAGATGATAAAAGCCGAAGGGCTCCAATAGGGAAAACAGCCCAATGAAGAAACGAAATAAAGAAGCAAATAGTTTAGTGTAGCTACAACCTTAGTTGAAAAAGCTAGATGTTAAAAACCAAAGGATTCCAACAGGGAAAACAGACAAAAGATTGATTGATTGATTAGAGGTTTTCTGGCATTTTGACATTAAGGTCATTGACGCCGGTATTGTTTATTGTAATAAAAGATAAAAGGATATTCAATTAAAACCATAAAAGCAAAGATGTAATTTTAAAAGTTAAATATCTTTGAAGACCCTGCTTTTGAAATAAATCTAAAAATGCCGCTCGCATAGTAGGACACATCAGGTCCAAGAATCTTGGCAAGGATGAACCTGCCATCTTCACCTCGAGCCGCAAACAGATATTAATTTTTCTCACTACTATATGTGGGGCATTTGGTTAACAAATGCCTAACTGCCAATGGTACCAAACAGTTGGAAAAGCATGATGCTAAAAGCCAAACGACTCCAACAGGGAAAACAACCTTGGGTGTACATTCGAGCAAAAAAACTCTAACCCAAGACAGTGGAAAACCATGGTACATAGGTTATTCAAAATAAAGAATTGTAAAACATATCCTTAAAATCTTTAAACAAAAATCTAACTAGAAAAGATCTTCCAATTTACTTCGAAACTCCCACTTCTGTCAGCACCCCTTCCATTACACTATTTCCCTGAAGTAAATACTTCTAGCCATACATGCTTTAACACCGGTAATGCATGATTTAACAAAAGTAATGCATGCGTTTATTAAGTGCATAAACAAAGTAAATACTTGCCGTAACCTCCAGACACCGAATATATACTATATATGAAAGTTTATATATGAAAGATGAATTTTTAAATTCAAAATTAACTTTCGAACACTCACCTGTATAACTTAACTCAGCCGATTACATCTGTGTCGACTTCAACACAGATGTGATCGGCTGAATTAAGTTATACAGGTTAGTGTGAGGCAAATCTATTTTAACAAGTTACTGTTCCTAAAATATTTTATTTTAATTGTTTATTACTTCTCTCATAGTTTGTTTATTTCCTAGTATCCTTTCCTCACTTGTCTAGTTTTCCTTGTTGGAGACCTTGGGCTTATATCATCCTACTTTTCCATCTGTGGTTGTAGCTTAGCTAAAATAATTATAATAATTATAATAATAATAATCGAGGGCATACCTACTTGCAGAAGGATGGTGTAGCGATGGGCTCGCCCCTGGGAGTCCTATTCGCGAATTTCTACATGGGAGTTGTAGAAGAGAGAGTGTTCTCCTGTGTAGAATGCCCCTTTCTGTACTTTAGGTACACAGATGATACCTTTGTGAAGGCAAGATCAAGTGATGAAATGGAGACTTTGAGGAGGACGTTTGAGGACCATAGTTTACTCCGTTTCACCCTCGAACACAGCCAAGACAATCGCCTCCCGTTCCTGGATGTCCTAGTCACCTCGACGGAGAATGGGTTCTGGACCACAGTGTATACCAAACCCACAAACCTAGGCATGTGCTTGAATGGTGACAGTGAGTGCCCCACCCGATATAAGAGTTCTACCATCATGGCTCATGTCAGGAGGGCCCTGGTGCGACACACACAAGGAACTGGACTGAATATCCCAAGAACTTGTCAACAATGGATTCTCCAATAAGCACGTCCAAAAGGAAGTCAGGAAAGCAGTAGACAAGTGGTACGAACCTGCCCCGCCGAGAGACCCGACAGTAGCAATAACATCAAGCTATTTTATAAAGGACATATGCATCCGAATTACCTGCAAGACGAGAAGGCAATAAAAGAAATCAAGAATAATGTATTCCCTATTGAAGACACCCAGAAATTGGATTTCATTATATATTACCAAACAACCAAGACGAAAAGCCTTAATATGAGGAATAACCCAGCGCCCCCAGAGCAGGATTTCTTAAAGACGACGAATGTTATATATGCATATCAATGCCCTTTCCGTGGTTGTCCCGGAAATTATATTGGCATGACAACTATGCGTCTTTCAAAGAGAATTTCTTGCCACGCACAGCAAGGGGCTATAAAGAATCATGCCCTACAAAGACACAACATCTATATTTGTCTTAAGCAGCACTGACCTTGTCAACGCCTGGATGGGTGGACCGCCAGTCACCTAAAGACTAATCTCCACTTACGTTTTTTGGCCCTGTCCAACACTTGGATGGGTGAACTTATCTCCACTTGCGTCTTTTGGCCGTGTCCAACACTTGGTTGGGTGGTCGCCATTCATATAAGAGAAGAATCTGGTTTATTTTTTTGGCTTTTTGCCAAAAAATAGCCAATATGACCACAGTCCCCAGACACTTCCATACCTTTGTTAGGACCTTATATCCAGCATGGATATACCCCTGCAAGAATAAGAGTCAGCAGTGCCAGTGCAATTTTTGCTTAAGGTACTATGACTACAGGAAACAGCTTATGGACCACATTGGATTCAAACCTGAGGATACAACAGTGGTCTACCACAGCAAGCAGTGCAGCTGTAAGGAATGCTATATGCTGACTATAGTATGCATTGGACCCTTCCTTCACAGGAACCACCGGCCAGAATATATGGAGATGCCCAAATACCCTGCATAGCCACCTTACCTAGAAAAGATCTTCCGCAGGAGATATCGAGTTCAGGGACGACACAGGGATGCAGCCTTTAAAGGAGACTGCAGTACACCAATTCCCCTCGACCAGGACTGTGACTGCTGTGTATGCCTGACGAATGTCAGGGTCAAATACCTAGCAAAACTCACCACACCACCTGAACCAGCTGCCACTATTTCTTCACCGGCCCATCCCACCGTACCAGCTACCACTCCACAGGAATCAACTCCGGAGCCTTCAAGTGCCACATCACCCATAGACTCCGTAGCCCCCAGACACACCCAGACACCAGAGAACGCACCAGCTGAAGACTGCCCAAGACCTTGATCCGAGGGACACCCAGAGCTATGTCGATGCCAGTCTTGCCAGGATAGAATCAACAAACTCCCCTTTCCACAACTTCTGATGGTAGCAGGCAAAGCTATTATGCAGTGTATGGCCAACAGTACTACGCCTGCCACTACCTCCGAAGCAGAAGTACCTGCCAGCCCCGAACCTGAGGTCACTCCTAACATGCCATCTGAACCAGATGCCACCGCGACAGCACCAACCCACACAGCGTTATCCGATACCACCCCACGGGTACCGACTCCGGAGCCATTAGACGACGTTTCAGCCATGGACCTGGAAGTCTCTACAGACAGCCAGATGTCTAACCTAGCAACCCCGCATGTGGACGACTGCAACTGCACAGACTGTGTCACAACTCCTTCAGGAAGCCATCGACACCCCACCAGCTGCAATCCAAACTGCACAAGCCCAGCTGCCCAAGTTCAAGCTACCAGCCACCACAGGAACTCCAACACACGCTGCAGTGGCCTCCATGGTGGCTACCAAACCTGGCCTAAATTTCACTGCGAGACCCAACTTAAAGGGTGATATCATTATCACTCCAAAGGATCAAGCCACGCCAAATTACTCTACAAAGAAACCACCCTTACCTTCCTGGATCCTACCAAGAAACAGAGGAAAGCGGTGGTGTACAACTACCCGTCAAGATTGCCAGTCTCCCTCATCGAAGAGTGCCACAACGTTGCCCAGGCCAAGAGGAAGTTGGGCAGAGGCAAGGCACCCACCAAAGAAATCACTGTCACCTTCATTGGTCCCATCCCACCTGAATTGGACTTCGGTCTATGGGGAACTTTCCCCATCAAAGACCTGGAAAAGGAACCACTTCGCTGCTTTAATTGCCAACGTTTTGGTCACCACAAAGCAGACTGTAAGAGCTGTGCTGTTTGCGGTGTCTGCAGTGGGTCCCATCCAACACAGACCTGCATTGATGCCCACAACGACGGAAGAGGAACCCAGGCAAAATGTCCCAACTGCTCCAAACCACACCATGCCTGGAACAAGAGGTGTCCAGAGTTTCTACGAAGACTAAAACCACAGCAAGACTCCAACCCTACTGCTGGGACTACTCCTACAGAGGAACCGAAGCCGCAGAGGATCCCACAACAAAGACCTCCTCGGAAGTCGGCCCCTACCCAAACACCAGCTGTCGTACCAGACCCTGTCTCCAATCCCAGTCAAACTCATCCCTCCCCTACGTCAGTTCCCTCTATCATCGCCCAAGCTATATCTCTACCTTTGCGAGAGCTGATCCCCTTGATATTACAGCTCGTACTTAAAAGTCCTCACTTTTGACTCCCAAACCCTTTGTTCCCCCACTCCAACCCCCCTGGGGCAGAGATGAGCACCTATGCTTTGAGCTGCCACTTTACTTTACTACTTAATCTCCTTCGCTCCTCTCCCAGTCTCTCCTACTTACTGGGACTCACTACTATCAACACTTTTACCTACGACTTACCCCTTTCATTTCGGCTCCAAGTGGTCCTGATCCTTGGTCCATAGTGGTCATGCTCTTGGTGCTGAGCGACCACACCTGCAACCACGCTCAAGGTGCTGAGCGGTTGCAGACCAGAGTAACATCTAATGCGACCACGCTCATTGGGCTGAGCAGTCGCAGTTTGCAGCTATGCTCAAGGTGCTGAGCGGCCGCGAAACCAGACATGTGAATTTCATGCTGCTGTGACCTACCTTATTACCTGCCTATGGTAATAGAACATCACAAAAGCCTGTGCTTGAATAAATAAAAGGTTCAACCCCAGCACATAATCATTCCCCCAGTGACGGGCTGCCAACGCAAAAGCCCGTGTACAGCAGTAAGGCTGGGCAATCTAAGAAGAAGAAGAAGAAGCATCCACCTCGCTCTCTACCTGAAGACGAGGAAGGACTTATCCTCGAAACGCGTCGTAGTTTCTACCATTTTGTATTGAAAGTTTTACTTATATTTTGCGAGAATATACTTGAGAAGTCTTCCCGATTTTGTCATTCACCTGACTGATGAATTTTTCAAGTCTGCCGGCTAATTGCAGCCCTCTAGAGAAGAGAATTATCCAGAAAATAGAAAAAATGGATAAGAAAATAAACTCTGCCATGCAGCTATTGCTTTCAACTAAATAATAATGATAATAATAACAATAATAATAGTAATAATGCATATCTAGGTACTTCAATACGAATGAAATAATCATAATCGTTTCCGCGATAAGAAAATTTTTGACGTGCAGATAAATTTTCCAAAAGTAAGCCATAGTGATCTCCAAGCAAAGGAAAATAGTTAATAATTCAAATATACGAAATATTTAAATACAGCATTATCCAAAAAGAACTAATTAAGGGAAAATTGTTCATATGATCATGCATCTCCCTTTGTGCACGAGGGAGAGGAAGACTTTCATAAATTACCATCCATAATGATTAAAAACATCAAGTTACTTATTAAAAACCACAATATGTTTTCAGCTTTTCAAAATGCATCCGTTTACTGCAGGTTTCCCCTATCGACGTCAATTACCCGATAAATGAGTAAAATTATCACAAATATATGAAATATTAACAATGAAACATTTCAGGCGTGATTTATTAGCAGTATATACTGTAGCAATAATTAGTTTCTTACCAATTGCGAGCGAGGATAGATAATAAGATCACCATAAAATCTATCTATCTATCTATCTATCTATATATATATATATATATATATATATATATATATATATATATATATATATATATATATATATATACACATACACATATATATATATATGGCTTACTTATAACTGTAATCGAACAGTTTAACATGTTTCTTCAAAAAAGCCCACAAAAGAAACAAAGAATGTATTCAGACGTTATGAACTACTAGTGCACGGACTTCACCGGAGGAAAAACCAGAAATAGTTTCTTGAAGAATGTCTGCAGGAACAAGTTATGCCGAAAATGAATGGCTTTTCACGCTGGACGTCAACATCGGACCCCTTTCCTAATTCCTGCAAGAACAAATTAAGTCAGCAAATCAAGACATCTACCTAACATGGAGGAATATAAGCGAATTGGGGGTCTCTCTTCTTCTGCTGTGCCTAGATGATGGTATGCATGTACAGAGATCTTTCCTCATATGTACTGACTAATGCTATTAGTAGTAATGTGACTCGCTCCCAGAAATTGGATAATAAATTAGAGACTCATACGAAATAGTACTTGGCATAAATTAGGATTAGAAAATAACTTTTTAAGTTTATCGAACCGTCCACTCACAGTTAATGAGCAAACAGCTCTAAATCTGGGTATCTTTTTTGTTATGAAACCAGGACAGGAATATCATTTTGATTATGTGGTGGCCTTTTGATAAACATTTTTCTACAAATAATTTTGAAAAAGAAGAAATTTGTCAGAAAGGAATTTTATTGAATGCATTAGAACGAAATAACAGTAAAAATCCGCTTCCTAGAAGGTTTCCTAAAACAAATTTTTCAATACGCAAAACTGATATTATCACAAAATCGGATAAAGACGGCAAAATAATTATTCTCGATAAAGAGGCGTATATCAACAAAATTCAATAGCTCTTAGACAATGACACTACGTATGAAAAACTAACAAAAGACCCCCGTAACTCTATTGCTACGAAAGTTTTCAAATCGGTAAGAAAAATCGGAAACAATAAAAAAGACATCGAGGTCTTGGAAAAGTTCAAAGTTATGAACCCTTCATCGCCATATTAGTACGGCCTCCCAAAAACTCACAAGGACGGTATTCCCTTGCACCCGATCGTCTCATGCAAAGGGTTATTTATGTATATATCAAAATGGTAAGCAGACTTGCCGTCTGCCTTTCTAGGGAGTATTTCTTCCGCTCATATCTAGCATGCAGAACACTACTTCAGCCGAAATTCAGCAGATTAAATACCCCGGTAAACAATGTAAAACTCTTAAGTCTTGACGTAGAATCATTATTTACAATTGTCCCGATCAATGATGTACTTTACTCATTCTTTTAATGAAGCGCCTTTGTACTGACTCGCAGCGGTGCCCTTTTAGCTCGGAAAAGTTTCCTGCTATCTGATTGTTTAGAATTATCTTGCCAAACTAATCAGCGATCAGGAAACTTTTCCGAGCTAAAACGGCACACCCCTGCGATCGGTGGAAATCTGCCTCACTAAAAAGAATTAACTAAGTTTCTTGAGGGAAAAATTAGTCCCCTATGAAGATCACTTCCCCTTGGTATGGAAAAGACAATTAAGTTAATTAAACTGTGTGGGACAAATATTTGGTTGTAGTATGGGCAGCCCATTATCCCCAATTTTAACTAATCTCTACATGGGAGTACTTTGAAACGGAAATTTTAACAACGATTAAACCTACGAACATGGTTTGGCAACACTATTTTGACATTTACACGTATTGGGATGATAGCTGGGGAGACTTTAATGTATATTTCAGTAATCTATATTCCCTAGTCCCTAACATAAAATTTACAACTGAATGGGAAAAAGATGGAAAATTAGCTTTTTTGGACATTAATAAGGGGATCGTCAGGGTACAATTTCAGTGAATAGAAAACCAACTTTCTCTATTTCTTACATTTATTTCTCTAGTTTTCACATTTCTGTAAAAATTTGAGTATCTTGTAATCTATTTCTTAGAGGCTTGAGAATCTGTTCCAGAGCCTACTTTAGTAAAGAATTTGAAATTATTCGTAATTATTCGTAAACAACTCGCCCAGCTATTCTATCAGAGTTAAGTCATAGAAAAGGCCACCAACAAAGCCAACACGATATATAATAAACATCATGATGTTAGTAACCAAATCGATCTTAAAAATAAGATAAAACCCCTATATATAGAAGGTATAAAAAATCTAACAAATTATATTAAAACAAAAAACCCTTTGTTTTTTCTTATCCATACACATAGGAAGCGCCCTTATTAATGTTTATCAAAATAAAAGAAATAGAATCCGGCGTTTATCAAGTACCATGTGGGGATTGTGAAAAAGTCTATGTTGGTAATAAAATATTTACATCATATATCAGACAGACAGAACCTAGGACGTAAAGTTGCGACTAATCTGTGGGAAAAAAAAACGAATTATATAATAATTTTGTAATATAAAATTACCCTTAATCAAGGACTTATAGGATCTTGCTAGGTTCAGATTATTTCAATTGCAGTAGAAGGATCACTCCACGGCAACAGAAGAGCTCCAGAGATTCATATATTCCTGAGACTTGATATTATATACCACCCTCCCCTATATCATAAAGAGCAACGTGTCTGGCATTATATATATACTGTATATCTCTTTTCTGTCAGGCTCAGTCTCTCTCCGTCCCTTAGTTAGGGGAGTGTGTGTAGTCATACTCTGGTGAAAGGGGGTACCCAGAGAAGAAAACTCAGAAACTACATTCTCCCACAAACTATCGAACAAGCGGGTTGTGGTCAAGAGAAGGGGACGGGATGGGAAGGGTCGAATCTGCATGCGTCTGCATCTCTATCTATATATTCAGATGCCATTTTTGATGGATCTGGTACACTAATATGTATAGACTTTCACTCAAGACTTTTAGAATACACAAATTGGCAACTTGAATAGTTTAAGAATGAGTGCAACATGAACACTGATTTTATACCTGATTTTATTTTTTTCTATCTAAAATAAATTTTATAATAATTTTTATAAATATAGTATTTTTTCTTAAATGGATCAAAGCTAAATAATTCTGAAACATTTTTATTGGGCAAATAAACACTGCACTTTCATTAAATAATGGCATACAATCATAATAAAAAAAGATGAACAGCATACAATCATAATAGAAAAAGACGAAAAGTGAAATACAGTATAAATGAAATTGCTTAAAAAGCAATATCCAACGTTCCCCTCTGAACCATTACTCCAAGAAAGAGAAAACCTAACATTTAATACACCCGCATACCAACACAACCGAATGATTATGCAACAGAAACTTTTTTTTTCCCCAGCCAATCTTAAGTTGAGACCTTTGACCAAAAATCATAAAGAAGAAAAACAAGCAGCATAAAAAATATCTAAGGGGCGAGGCGAAATGTTACGAAACACCCCCCCCCCCCCCCAAAAAAAAAAAAAAAACCCACAATTCCTAAACTACATCACGAATTTCCATCCCATGAACCACATCGAGAGCAAAGAGTCCGTGAAATCTGATGAATAAAATGGGCCGCGAGAGAGAGAGAGAGAGAGAGAGAGAGAGAGAGAGAGAGAGAGAGAGAGAGAGTCTTGAAGAAAGCTTGTTCTGCTACGAATGGGTACGAGCCAATGTATAGATGGAGAAAAATGAGATAAAAATATGTAAATGAGATTATGACCCGTATAAATAAAACTTCATCAAACGATGAAAAAGTCAGGTTGAGAGGAACTACGGACGTGACAAAGATATTTATTCAAGGGTAGCATTAATAGGGGAGATTTTTGACTGGACGATATTAACCTTCCAATTCTATTTCACGTAAAACCTTCCGATTCTATTTCACGTAGGAGTGGAATCTAGAAAATAATCTTGAATTAAACTTAGTTTTACATATTTACCCCATTGCTTTAAAAATCGGCATTAACTTTCTTTATTGCCAAGTGATTGTCTTTAAATTCAGCTTTACTCTGTAGGTATTGAACGAGAATAATTACGAAGGGGATTGTACCGAGGAATACATCTTCCTTACAATTTGTGTATGATTCTTTCACAATGCTTTAATTGGATACTAAAATAGGCCAGATATCAGACACTGGAACCGGTGATGTCATTCAGCAGCCATAAATATTTAAAATTGTGTTTATAGAATATCAAAAAGTATATATAGAAAACTCGAATCACACTTTTACTTATATTATTCATTTTGGGAGGATTTCACGCCGACCACCACAGCGTGGCAACCTTTACAACGTGTCAACATTGGAAAACTATCAAATGTCATAGCCCTAACCATCGATACTCATACTAAATGGCTCCCTTAACTATATACAATATACTAAATACCACCTTCAAAAACCACATAGATGGCACATAAGGGAGTGACATATTCGAAGATTGATTTGGCTGCATGAATTCAGGTATATGACCTAACCAGCCACAACTTGAACAGACAAGAACAATACAAAGGATACTTCACATTAGAAATTCCCTTTTTAATTAAAGGCCCAGAGATTGTCTCCCCACTCTCACGAGTGTCTGATAAAAAAGAATCAATGAATCTAAGCATAGTACCACGAATATATTTTCATTTATAGCTCCAAAAATGGGTATCCGTGGTACCATGATTGGATTTATTGTAAGTTCCAGAGGTTTTCTCAAGATCTGAGATCATAGAGAAATCAATCTATTGGGTTCCAATACATATATAAATATACATATCTATATATAAACATACATACATATATATAAATATACATATCTATATATAAACATACAAACATATACAAATATATATACATATACAAATATACATATATATATATATATATATATATATATATATATATATATATATATATATATATATATATATATATATACAAATATATACACACATATATATATATATATATATATATATATATATAACACACACATACATACATATAAGTCAGCGTCATAAGTTTTTTCGCAATTTTTTATCGCGAAACTACTTGACGGTTTTCAGCAGACCCCTCTATATCCGTTATGAAAATCGGCCGGGAGAAATCGACTAATTGGCAACTTAGCTGTACGCATTGGGCTGCTCAGGGAAACAACGCCGACCCAGCGGGCCACTGTAGTGTTGCCACTCCTTGGGATTTTTCCCAAGATCTTGGGATTTCGGGTCCTACCTTGGGATCTTGGGATTTAAATGTAAAATTCCTTGCTTTCTTGGGATTTTCATTCATTCAGACCAACAATTACTTAAAAAAATGAAAATAGCCTCTTCTGATTATGTATCAGAACACCAATTGTATATATCATTTTAATGTACTTGATTACTCACTCAACGTGTTACTCCCCACCCGGCCCCTCCCTCCCTAGTCCCTCCCTGCCCGTACAGGTACAGTACACGTCGAGATCGAGTAAGGTGATCGTAGCTTTCCTGTCTATCTCTGAGCCTTCCGAGCCTCTGAGGGTAAGGACTCCTTACCCTCAGTGATTTATACCTTGGAGGTAAAGCAATGGCCCAGTTAATTAAAGATCCTCTTCGGGACGAAGCTTTAGTTACGAGATTTAAAACCGATTGCTTGAAGCTTCTTGTTGAACTGTCAGTTCAAATTAAGAAAAGATTCAATTTCAGTGAGAACGGAGTTATTGCAAAGCTGAATGTTTTGGATCCAAAGATAGCTCAGGGACCCAGTCCTCCCGACTCATTAATTCCACTTGCGGTTTATTTTCCTTCAGTCATATCGGAAGATCAATTAAATAATCTTGATGACCAGTGGAGAAGCTTCAGAAATTTAAGAGACCCCACCTTAGTACCTATGATAAATGACAACATTCCTGAATATTGGTATCAATTACGCAACATAAAAGATGGATTAGACAATCCAAAATTCGACCTACTATCTAATTTTATGACAACATTAACAGCCTTGCCACATTCATCAGCACGTGTCGAGCGGATATTTTCTCAAGTCAATTGTGTTAAAACTAGAATTACAAATTCTTTGAAAGCTGAAACAGTGAGGGACAGAATATTGGCAAAACAATATATCACTCGAGGTAATTCAGACTGTACTTCTTGGGAACCTGCAAAAGCTCTCATCAAAGATTTAGAAGACGGTTCAGTAAGTCGGAGATACCTTGCCAGACTTGCGAAACAGAAAGAAAATAATGAAAGCATCGCCTTTGAGGCTTGAGACAGCAGCTGAAGAAGACAATAAATAAATTCATCACTTTCAGGAAGTAGGTGAGGAAGACAATATTTGAATATGAATTTATGAACAATTATTTAATATATTGACTATATAAAAATACGCACACACACACACACACATATATATATATATATATATATATATATATATATATATATATATATACACACACGCTAATCAACATCTGGGTTTTTTTCCATTCAATCTGGTTTTTTTTTTTTTTTTTGAACCGTTATTCTGGGTTTTTCTGATAATTCCCATTGGCAGCCCTGGTAAGGAGGCTCGCATGATCTAGTTTGTGATTAACAGTTGAAGAACACACGTATGCACCCGCAGCAATGAGTGACTCTAGCGATCCTGAGCCTGGAACTTCTAAGAGTGGCTGTAATACTCCACCAAGAAAAAAATCAAAAGGGTGGTATCAACAATCATTTAATAAGCAATGGTTGACAGATGTCGAACTTAGAGACTGGGTGAAAGAAGATCCGAATGATAAAAATGCTGCCATCTGTAGTGTTTGTGACTGGAAACTAAAGAACTGTAATAAATCAGCACTTATGAAGCACAAAGCTTCATCAAAGCACACAAGAAATTTAGATGCAAAAAAGAACACCTTAAATATTAAACAATTTTTCAAGAGGAGTGATGCAGAACTTCCACAAGATAAGGTTGCAAAAGCTGAAATGTATTTAACAGGTTACATGGCAGAACATGGTGTACCTTTTGCTCAAGCTGACCATTTGGTTGACGTAATAAAGAAAATGTTCCCAGTGTGTGAAACAGCTCGCAACATGAAAATGAAAAAGACTAAAGCTTCATACATGCTTCAGGATGGCATTGCATGGGAAGAAAGACAGGTGGTAGCAAAGTTTTGCAAAGAAAATTATTTTTCATTGATTATTGACGAAAGCACGGATGTTTCTGAGACTTTTAGAAGTGATGGTAGTGTATGATGAAAAAAAGTGTAAAGTTGCAGATTTACTTTTAGATTTTGTAGAGGTGGATGATGCGAGTGCAGAAGGACTCTATAAATCAGTAAAAGAGATGTTGGAAAAGGAAGAGATACCCTTACAAAATATTGTAGGGTTTGCAAGTGACAATTGTTCCACTATGCTAGGGGTAAATAATGGATTTCAAGCTCATCTAAAGAGAGACCTTCCGTCTGTGTTCATTTTAGGGTGTGTATGTCACTCATTTGCCTTATGTTCGAGCCATGCCAGTAACACATTGCCATCCTTCCTTGAAACATTCTTAAAAGATGTGTGTTGTTATTTTTCAAGGAGCAGTAAACGTCAACACCAATTTCAGATGATTCAAGATGTAGTACAGTCTCCTAAGCACATAATGTTGAAACTGTCACAGACTCGATGGCTGTCAAGGGGGTTGGTATTATCGAGGATTTTAGAACAATGGGATGCACTGCAGTTATTCTTTCAGGGAGAAGCTAAAACAGATAAGGTGGATGGGGCATCGCAAATTAGCAAGACCATGGGGCCACCCCAGGAACAAAGCACATGTTATTATTCCTTAATTACATCATAAGTAAAGTTGATAAAATGAACCTTGAGTTCCAATCTCAATATTTTCGAATTGCAACCCTATATTCTACTATATCAGATGAATATAGAAGTATCCTTGCTTTGTTTGTAGATGAAGACATTCTTCATTCACATAGTTTGGCAGAACTTGATCCTAATGATGCTGCAAAACACAAAAGCATTATAGAACTTGGTGGCAGATGTGAGGCCATGCTCATTAAGCAGCCATTAGGAGAATATGAAGGCAGATTTCGGAATGATTGTAAGAGATTTTTGGTAGAGTTGTGCACTCAAATGAAGAAAAGATTCAATTTTAAGGAGGATAGTATTCTTGCTATGTTAAGTATCATGGATCCCAAAGCAGCACTTTCACCTCAGAGAGGGATTAAATCTATTGGAAAACTGGCAGTGAATTTTCCAAACTTAGTTAAAGAAGAAGATTTAGATGAATTGCAAGATCAGTGGAAGGATTTGTTGCAATTCAAGGAATCTCTGAAAAACATCTCGGGTATGCCTGCAACCTCATTCTGGCTCGAGTTGAAATCAATTAAAGACGCCAATAATCAGACAAAGTTCCATCATCTCTCTACGTTTATGTGCAATTTAATGGTGCTTCCACACTCATCTGCCTGTGTAGAGAGGGTATTTTCCCAGCTGAATCGTATTAAAAATAAGCAAACTAACAAGCTGTAAGTGTCAACTGTTACAAACCGCATTCTTGCAATGCAATCCATTTCAAGGCAAGATGGGTGCCACCGTTGGGAACCCTCACCTGCACTCATTAAAGATGTTAAAGGAGGGAAGTGTCATAAGCGATATATGGAACGAGAAGCTAGCAGAAAAGGAGGTGAACTGGCAACTTTAAATGCGGATGAAGGTGATACTGACGAGATTGAAGAAGCCATGAATGTTTACCTCAATTAGCAACTGCTTCAGGTGAGAAATATATACTGTATCACTCAAATCAATTGGTTTTACCTTTCAAATGTGTTTTGAGGGTCTTGGGAATTTATAGTCAATCTTGGGATTTTTCATGGGTCGTTCTTGGGAATTACAAAATTTTATAGTGGCAACACGTCCCAGCCAGTGTTGGCCTTGACTTCATTCAGTGCGAATATCTTCAGTTTTTGGGACGCGCTCCCTCTTCTTTGTCACGTGGTGTGCTTTATGTTGTGGAGCTGTGTTGTTTGTAATCATGCCAGGACCTAAATCTTCACATGATGATATAGTGCATGTCATTGAGTGTCATAAAATCGGTTTGCCAACATGAGATATCGCCCGACAGACAGGAGTTAATCCACGAACCATCCAAAACCTCGTGCGTAAGTTTAAGGAGTCTAGTAGTGTTGACATACCTCATCACAAAAAGGCGAGTGGAAGGCCCGGTAAGATTTCAGCGCGCACGTTGAAGAACGTGAAACGGCAGGTTGATGCTATACCTTCAACCTCTGCAAAGAAAATAAAATTTGAAAATCCTAGTTTATTGGGGGACGTGTCTGTTTGTACTGTTCAGCGTAGGTTAAGTACAGACCTCGGGTACAAGAAAGTGAACCCTTCCAGGAAACCCGACATCAGCAAGCGGCAAGTGATCGCCCGGAGACTTTTTGCTGAGAAATACAAAGAATGGCCTTTAGAGAAGTGGCAACAAGTGTTGTGGAGTGATGAAGCTAGTTTTTTTGTCTCGGACACGAGTGGAAGCAAAGTGTGGAGGGGGCCCCAGATGGACACGCTTGCAGACAATCAGGTTGCCAAGCGCCGCAAGTTCCCCCAGTATGTTATGGTGTGGGGGGGTGTTTTGGTTATGGGGGTTTAGGAACGCTCAAGTTCCTAGATAAGAACACGACTGTGAACCAGTACACGTACTACGAGTTGTTGAACGACCATCTTGAAGAGAGTTTCGAGAAGACGGGAACCTATATTTTCCAGCAGGACGGGGCTACTGCGCACACAGCTAAAAGTGATAACGTGGTTGAAAGATTGTGGGATAGACTTTATTCAAGACAGGCCTGGTAATTCGCCCGATCTTTCCCCCATTGAGAACCTTTGGGCCATAATAAAGGCGAAGATAAGGGACGAAGACACGAGTTCCCTGGAAAAACTCAAGGCCACCATTCAGCGCACGTGGGACACCTTCGAGCCATCCATCCTGCAAAATCTTGCAAACTCCTTGCCAAGACGGTTGAAGGAGACACTGAAGAGGAAGGGGAAGCACACCAGCTATTGATTAATATTAGGTTAGTACTCCATCAAAATTTTTTCTTGTTTTCTTTTTTCATAAGGATGTTATTGTTATTTTTATACCGCTGTTTTGAGTGAGTGAGGGTGATTTGGGGTGCGCGCAAAAACTTACGACGCTGTAAATATATAAACATACATACACACACACACACACACATATATATATATATATATATATATATATATATATATATATATATATATATATATATATATATATATACAGCCATACACATATATAAACATATATACATACATACACATATAAATATATATACATACATACACATATATAAATATATATACATACATACACATATATAAATATATATACATACATACACATATATAAATATATATACATACATACACATATATAAATATATATACATATATATATATATATATATATATAAATATATATATATATATATATATATATATATAAATATATATATATATATATATATATATATATATATATATATCTATATACACAAATATAGGCACACATATATATATATATATATATATATATATATATATATATATATATATATATATATTTACATATATACATACATATACATACTTATATATACATATAAATACACATATACACACATACATATATATACATATAAATACATATATATACACATATAAATACATATATACATATAAATACATATGTATACATATATATACATACATATATACATACATACATTCATTATATATATATATATATATATATATATATAATATATATATATATATATATATATATATATATATAATCTTACTTATAACTGTAATCAGTTTAACATGTTTCTTCAATATCAACCAAAAAAAAAAAGCAAAGCATGTCTTCAGACGTTGAGAACAATTAGTGCACGGACTTCACCGGAGGAATAAACAGAAATAGTTTCTTCATGAGTGTCTGCAGGAACAACTTATGCCGAAAATGTATGGCTTTTCACGCTGGACGTCAACATCGGACACCTTTCCTAATTCCTCCAGGACATTTCTGCAAGAACAAATTAAGTCAGCAAATCAAGACATCTAAGTAACGCGGAGGAACATAAGCGAATTGGGGGGGGGGCCTCTCTTCAGCTGTGCCGAGATGATGGTATGCATATACAGAGATCTTTCCTCGTCTGTACTGACTGGTGCTATTAATAGTAATGTGACTCAGTCCGAGAAATAAAATAAAATAGAGAGACTCGTACGAGATAGGACTTGGAACAATTTAGGATTAGAAAATGAAGTTTTAAATTTATCGAACCGTCTACTCTCAGTTAATGTGCAAACAGCTCTAAATCGACGTATTTCTTTTGCTATGAAACCCGGACGGGAAAGTTTTTGTTATGTGGTGGCCTTTGATAAACATTTCTCTGCAAATAATTTTGAAAAAGAAGAAATTTGTCGGAAAGGAATTTTATTGAATGCATTAGAACGAAATAACTAAAAATCCGCTTCCTAAAAGGTCTCCCAAACCAATTTTTTTCAATACGCAAAACTGATATCATCATCACCAAATCGGATAAAAACGGCAAAATAGTTATTCTCGATAAAAAGGCGTCTGTCAACAAAGTTCAACAGCTCTTAGACGATAACATTACCTAAGAAAAACTAACAAAAGACTCCGTAACTCTATTGCTCCGGAATTTTTCAAATCTAAGAAAAATCGGAAACAATAAAAAAGACATCGAGGTGTTGGAAAAGTCCAAAGTTATGAACCCTTCATTGCCATATTTGTACGGCCTCCCAAAAACTCACAAGGACGGTATTCCCTTGCACCCGATCGTCTCATGCAAACGGTTATTTATGTATATATCAAAATGTTTAGCACACTTGCCGTCTCCCTTTCTAGAGAGTTTTTCTTCAGTTCATATCAAGCATGCAGAACACTACTTCATCCGAAATTCAGCAGATTAAATACCCCGGTAAACAATGTAAAACTCCTAAGTCTTGACGTAGAATCATTATTTAAAAATGTGCCGATCAATGAAGTACTATACTCATTCTTTTAATGAGGCGTCTTTGCACCGACTCGCAGCGGTGCCCAATTAATCAGCGATCAGGAGTGTGTGTAGTCATACTCTGGTGAGAGGGGGTACCCCTAGAGGAACACTCAGAAACTACATTCCCCCACAAATTATCGAACAAGCGGGTTGTAGTTAAGAGAAGGGGACGGGATGGGAAGGGTTGAATCTGCACATGCGTGTGCATCTCTCTCTCTCTCTCTATATTCAGATGCCATTTTTGATGGATCTGGTACACTACTATGTATAGACTTTCACTCAAGACTTTTAGAATACACAATTTAGCGACTTGAATAGTTTAAGAATGAGTGCAACATGAACACTGATTTTATACCTGATTTTATTTCGTTCTATCTAAAATAAATTTTATAATTATTTTTATATATATTATTTTAGATGGATCAAAGCTTAATAACTCTGAAGCATTTTTATTGGGCAAATAACAAACACTGCACTTACATTTTAACATGGCATACAATCATAATAGAAAAAAGATGAACAGCATACAATCATAATAGAAAAAGACGAAAAGTGAAATATAAAAGAAATTGCTTCATAAGCAATATCCAACGTTCCCCTCTGAACCATTACTCCAAGAAAGAGAAAACCTAACATTCAATACACCCGCATTCCAACACTACCGAATGATTATGCAACAGAAACTTCATTCCCAGCCAATCCTACGTAGAGACCTTTGACCAAAAATCATAAAGAAGAAAAACGAGCAGCATAAAAATCTAAGGGGCGAGGCGCCATGTTACGACCCCCGCTCCCCCCGCGCAAAAAAAAAAAGCCACCATTCCTAAACTACATCACGAATTTCCACCCCATGAACCACATCGAGAGCAAAGAGTCCGTGAAATCTGTTGAATAAAATGGGCCGCGGGTAGAGAGAGAGAGAGAGAGAGAGAGAGAGAGAGAGAGAGAGAGAGAGAGAGAGAGAGAGACAACGAATGGGTACGAGCTAATATATAGAGGGAGAAAAATGAGATAGAATATGTAAATGAGATTATGACCCGTATAAAGAAAACTTCATCAAACGATGGAAAAGTCAGGTTGAGAGGAACTACGGACGTGACAAAGATATTTATTCAAGGGTAGCATTAATAGTGGAGATTTTTGACTGGACGATATTAACCTTCCAATTCTATTTCATGTAAATGTGGAATCTATAAAATAATCTTTAATTAAACTTAGTTTTACATAACATATTTACTCAATTGCTTTAAAATCAGCATTCAATTTATTTTTTTCTTATTGCCAAGTGATTGTTTTTACATTTATGTTTTCATTTCACGTTTACTCGCGAAGTATGGAATGAAAATAATTACAAAGGGGATGGTACCAAGGACTACATCTTTACTGTGTGTGTTTCTTTCCCAATGCTTTTATTGGATACAAAATATAGGCCAGATGCCAGGCACTGAAACCAGTGATGTCATTCAGCAGAAACTCTAATCACACTTTTCCTTATATGATTCTTGATTTTTTTTCCGGACTTATTATTATTATTATTATTATTGTTATTATTATTATTATTATTATCATTACTTGCTAAGCTACAACCCTAGTTGTAAAAGTATGATGATAATAGCCGAAGGGCTCCAATAGGGAAAACACCCCAATGAGGAAACGAAATAAGGAAGCAAATAGTTTAGTGTAGCTACAACCTTAGTTGAAAAAGCTAGATGGTAAAAACCAAAGGATTCCAACAGGGAAAACAGCCAAAAGATTGATTGATTGATTAGAGGTTTTCTGGCATTCTGACATTAAGGTCATTGACGCCGGTACTGTTTATTGTAATAAAAGATAAAAGAATATTCAATTAAAACCATAAAAGCAAAAATGTAATTTTAGAAGTTAAATATCTTTGAAGACCCTGCTTCTGAAATAAAGCTAAAAATACCACTAGCATGGTAGGACACATGTCCAAGAATCTTGGCAAGGTTCATCCATCTTCACCTCGAGCGTAAAACAGATATTCATTTCTCTCACTACTATATGTGGGGCACTTGGTTAACAAATGCTTAACTTTCAATGGTACCAAACAGTTTGAAAAGCATGATGCTAAAAGCCAAAGGACTACAACAAGGAAACCAGCCCTGAGTATACCTTCGAGCAAGAAAACTAACCCAAGACAGTGGAAAACCATGGTACATAGGTTATTCAAAATAAAGAATTGTAAAAAATATCCTAAATTTTTAAGCAAAAATCTAACTGGAAGATCTCTTTCAATTTCTCCCACTCCTGTCAGCACCACTTCCATTACACTATTTCCCTGAAGCAAATACTTCTAGCCATACATGCTTTAACACCGGTAATGCATGATTAAAAAAAAGTAATGCATGCGTTTATTAAGTGCATAAACAAAGTAAATACTTGCTGTAACCTCCAGACACCGAATATATACTATATATGAAAGTTTATATATGAAAGATGAATTTTTAAATTCAAAATTTATTTTCGAACACTCACCTGTATAACTTAACTCAGTCGATTACATCTGTGTCCACTTCAACACAGATGTGATCGGCTGAAATAAGTTATACAGGTTAGTGTGAGGCAAATCTATTTTAACGAGTTACTGTTCCTAAAATATTTTATTCTAATTGTTTATTACTTCTCTCATAGTTTGTTTATTTCCTAGTTTCCTTTCCTCACTGGTCTAGTTTTCCATGTTGGAGACCTTGGGCTTATATCATCCTACTTTTCCATCTGTGGCTGTAGCTTAGCTAAAATAATTATAATAATTATAATAATAATAATAATCGAGGGCGTACTTACTTGCAGAAGGATGGTGTAGCGATGGGCTCGCCCCTGGGAGTCCTATTCGCAAATTTCTACATGGGAGTTGTAGAAGAGAGAGTTCTCCCGTGTAGAATGCCCCTTTCTGTACTTTAGGTACTTAATGTAGCTGATACCTTTGTGAAGGCAAGATCAAGTGATGAAATCTAGACTTTGAGGAGGACGTTTCAGGACCATAGTGTACTCCGTTTCACCCTCGAACACAGCCAAGATAATCGCCTCCCGTTCCTGGATGTCCTAGTCACCTCGACGGAGAATGGATTCCGGACCACAGTGTATACCAAACCCACAAACCTAAGCATATTCTTGAATGGAGACAGTGAGTGCCCCACCGATATAAGAGTTATACCATCAAGGCTTATATCAGGAGGGCCCTGTTGCACTGTTCCACCTGGTGCAACACACACAAGGAACTGGACCGAATATCCCAAGTACTTGTCAACAATGGATTCTCCAATAAGCACGTCCAAAAGGAAGTCAGGAAAACAGTAGACAAGTGGTACGAACCTGCCCTGCAGAGAGACCCGACAGTAGCAATAACATCAAGCTATTTTATAAAGGACATATACATCCGAATTACCTGAAAGACGAGAAGGCAATGAAAGAAATCATCAAGAATAATGTATTCCCTATTGAAGACACCCAGAAATTAGATTTCATTATATATTACCAAACGACCAAGACGAAAAGCCTTATTATGGGGAATAACCCAGCGCCCCCAGAGCAGGATTTCTTAAAGACGACGAATGTTTATATGCATATCAATGCCCTTTCCGTGGCTGTCCCTTGAATTATATTGGCATGACAACTATGCGTCTTTCGAAGAGAATTTCTTGCCACGCACAGCAAGGGGCTATAAAGAATCATGCCCTACAAAGACACAACATCCACATTTGTCGAGCTGACATTGTTAGTAACACCAAGATTATTGGTAGCGCCCCAGATAGTCGACGTTTACGCATCCTAGAAGCTTTACTGATACAGCGAGATAAACCCACCCTTAATACGACTCAAGAGATGTTTTTGTTACCATCAAGCCACCGTATTGATACATCAAGAAACCCCCATCAAGGAGGACCTAATGAAGACCCCACCAACCACGAAAATACCCCGAATTTTGACACCGGAGTAGGAAATGATCTCGGCAACGTGGGACAGTTTGCTGAGCAGGAGAGCAGCCTGGCTGGCTCAGAGCGCGCCTCAGCCAATCAAAATTCAGGGCCCATGATGACGTCACAGACTGCTATTCCCGGCCGAGCTCGCCGTACACCAGACACCAGATGAAAATTCGAGGCCACTCACCTGTAATCCTGATCCTGGGTATATATACCCCCTGACTGCAGCACCGCCATCCCACACAGGACTGCATTGATGCACACAGCAATGGGATAGAAACTCGGGCAAGGTGTCCCAATTGTGCGGGACCCCATCATGCGTGGAACAAGAAATGCCCAGAACTCTTGAAAAGGCTACAAACCCCACTGACAGCCCCACCGAACACAACTGAGACTGCACCAATGCAGGCACCGAAACCCCAACGGGTTCCACGATCCAGGCCTCCTCGTCGACCATCGGGGGCTCCCCCTTCCAGTCTCTCTACTGCAACCACGAGCCAAGAACCTAGCACTAATGCTAGCCCAGCTAACGAACCTCCATCCAACGCTGTTCAATCTCCTCCCCATTCCCCAGCAATATCCTCCATCCTCTCCCAGGCAGAGACCCTGCCAGTGGATACCTTGATCCCCCTAATATTGCAATTCGTAGTCCAAGTCTGCTCCCTTGTCCAGACACCCTCCTCTACAATACAATCCCTCCTTAGTCCCATAGTTTCACCCGCCCTCGTGCAGAGATAAGCACCTATGCTTTGAACAGCCACTTTATTCTAATACTCAAAGCTTCTTCCCTCCTCTCCCAGTATCTCCTACTTACTGGGACTTACTGCTATCAACACTTTTACCTACCACTAAAATCTTTCATTTCGGCTCCAAGTAGTCCTGATTCTTGGTCCACACACGGTCATGCTCTGGGTGGTGAGCTACCACCCTTGCAACCACGCTCAAGGTGCTGAGCAGTTGCAAAGCCAGAGTGGCTAAACTTATATGACTATGCTCAAGGGGCTGAGCGGTCACACCTGCAGCCAAGCTGAATGAGCTGAGCGGCTGCAGGACCAGACATGAGAAACTGTTGCTGCTGTGCAAACAAAAAATCCTTAATCTGTGCTTTGAAATAAATAAAGGTTTCGACCCAGCACATACCCAATAATCCAACCTCAGAGACGGGCTGCCAACGCAAGAGCCCGTGTTCAGCAGTATTATTACTGGCTGGACAATCTAAGCAAGCAAGCAAGCAAGCATCCACCTCACTCTCTACCTGAAGACTAAGAAGGACTTATCCTCGAAACGCGTCGTAGTTTCTACCATTTTGTATCGAAGGTTTTACTTATATTTTGCAAGAATATACTTGAGAAGTCTTCCCGATTTTGTCATTCATCTGGCAGATGAATTTTTCAAGTCTGCTGGCTGATTGCAGCGCTCTAGAGAAGAGAATTATCCGGAAAATAGAAAAATTGGATAAGAAAATAAACTCTGCTGATGCAGCTATTACTTTCAACTCAACTTGAATAATAATAATAATAATAATAATAATAATAATAATAATAATAATAATAATAATAATGCATATCTAGGTACTTAAATAGGAATAAAATTATCATTCGTTACCGCGATCAAGAAAATTTTTGACGTGCAGATAAATTTTCCAAAAGTAAGCCATAGTGATCTCCAAGCAAAGGAAAACAGTTAATAAATTAAATATAAAAAATATTTAAATACAGCATTAGCCACAAAGAACTAATTAAGGGAAAATTAATCATACGATCATGCATCTCCCTTTGTGCACGAGGGAGAGGAAGACTTTCATAAATTACCATCCATAATGATTAAAAACATCAAGTTACTTATTAAAACCACCATATATTTTCAGCTTTTCAAGATGCATCCGTTTACTGCAGGTTTCCCCTATCGACGTCAATTACCCGATAAATGAGTAAAATTATCACAAATATATGAAATATTAACAATGAAACATATCAGGCGTGATTTATTACCAGTATATAATGTAGCAATAATGATAGTTTCTTACCAATTGCGAGCGAGGATAGATAATACGATCACCATAAAATGTATGTGTACATCTATCTATCTACCTATCTGTATCTATCTATCTATCTATCTATCTATATATATATATATATATATATATATATATATATATCTATATATATCTATAAATATCTATAAATATATATCTATATATATCTATATATATCTATAAATATATATCTATATATATCTATATATGTATATGTATATATGTATATATATATATATATATATATATATATATATATATATATATATATATATATGTGTGTGTGTGCGCGCGTGCGTGTGTGTGTGTGCGTGCGTGTGTGTGTGTGTGTGTGTGTGTGTGTGTGTGTGTGTGTGTGTGTGTGCGTGCGTGTGTGTGCGTGTGTGTGCGTGTGTGTGTCTTGCTTATAACTGTAATCGAACAGTTTAACATGTTTCTTCAAAATCACCCACAAAAAAAGCAAAGCATGTCTTCAGACATTATGAACGACTAGTGCACGGACTTCACCGGCGGACACCAGAAATGGTTTCTTGAAGAGTGTCTGCAGGAACAAGATATACAGAAAAATGTATGGACGTCAACATCGGACCCCTTTCCTAATTCCTCCAGGACATTTCTGCAAGAACGAATTAAGTCAGCAAATCAAGACATCTATGTAACACGGAGGAATATAAGCGATTTGGGGGGTATCTCTTCTGCTGTGCCGAGATGATGGTATGTACAGAGATCTTTCTTCACATGTACTGAATGGTGCTGTTAATAGTAATGTGACTCACTCCGAGAAATTACATGATTTAGAGAGACTCGTACGAGATAGTACTTGGACCAATTTAGGATTAGAAAATAAAGTTTTTAATTTATCGAACCGTCCACTCTCAGTTAATGAGGAAACAGCTCTAAATCTAGGTATCTCTTTTCTTATGAAACCAGGACAGGAGTGTCATTTTTATTATGTGGTGGCCTTTGATAAACATTTCTATAAAAATAATTTTGAAAAAGAAGAAATTTGTCTGAAAGGAATTTTACTGAATGCATTAGAACGAAATAACAGTAAAAACCCTACGTTTCCTACAGCAATTTTTTTCAATACGCAAAACTGATATCATTAACACCAAATCAGATAAAGACGGCAAAATAGTTATTCTCGATAAAAAGGCGTCTGTCAACAAAGTTCAACAGCTCTTGGACGATAACACTACGTATGAAAAAATAATAAATGACCCCCGTAACTCTATTGCTCCGTTAGTTTTCAAATCTGTAAGAAAAGTCGGAAACAATAAAAAAGACATCGAGGTCTTGGAAAAGTTCAAAGTTATGAACCCTTCATTGCCATATTTGTACGGCCTCCCAAAAACTCACAAGGACGGTATTCCCTCGCACCCGATCGTCTCATGCAAAGGGTTATTTATGTATATATCAAAATGGTTAGCAGACTTGCCGTCTCCCTTTCTAGGGAGTTTTTCTTCAGTTCATATCAAGCATGCAGAATACTTCAGCCGAAATTCAACAGATTAAATATCCCGGTAAACAATGTAAAATTCTCAAGTCTTGACGTAGAATCCTTATTTACAAATGTCCCGATCAATGATGTACTATATATTACTCATTCTTTTAATGAAGGGCCTTTGCACTGCCTCGCAGCGGTGCCCTTTTAGCTCGGAAAAGTTTCCTGCTATCTGATTAGTTAGAATTATCTTGCCAAACCAATCAGCGATCAGGAAACTTTTCCGAGCTAAAATGGCACCCCTGCGATCGGTGAAAATCTCTCACTAAAAAGAATTGACTAAAGGTTTCTTGAAAATTAATTTTCTATAAAGATCACTTTTCCCTTGGTATTGAAAAGACAATTAAGTTAATTAAACTGTGTATGACAAATATTTGGTTGTAGTATGGGCAGCCCCCATTATCCCCAATTTTAGTTAATCTCTACATGGAGTACTTTGAAACGGAAATTTTAACAACGATTAAACCTACGAACATGGTTTGGCAACAGTAGGTTGATGACATTTACAAGTATTGGGATGATAGCTGGGGAGATTTTAATGTATATTTCAATAATCTATATTCCCTAGTCCCTAGCATAAAATTTACAACTGAATGGGAAAAAGATGGAAAATTAACTTTTTTGGACATTAATCATAAGGGGATCGTCGGGGTACTATTTCACTGTGTATAGAAAACCAACTTTCTCTATTTCTTACATTCATTTGTTTAGTTATCACGACATTTCTCTAAAAATTGGAGTACTTTGTAATCTATTTCTTAGAGGCTTGAGAATCTGTTCCAGAGCCTACTTAAGTAAAGAATTTGAAATTATTCGTAAACAACTCGCCCAGATATTCTACCAGACGTAAGTCATAGAAAAGGCCATCAACAAAGCCAACACGATATATTATAAACATCATGATATTAATAACCATATAGATTTAATAAATACGATAAGACTCCTATATATAGAAGGTATTGAAAATATGACAATATTAAAACTGAGAACCCCTTTGTTTTTTCATATCCAAAGACCATAGGAAGCGCCCTTATTAATGTTTATCAAAATAAAAGAGATAGAATCCGGCGTTTATCAAGTACCATGTGGGGATTGTGAAAATGTCTACATTGGTAATAAAATATTCACATCATATATCAGACAGACAGAACCTAGGACGTGGAGTTGCGACTAATCTGTGGCAAAGATTAAACTAATTTTATAATATTTTTGTTATATAAAATTATCCTTAATCAAGGAATTAAAGGATCTTGCTAGGTTCAGAAAATTTCAATTGCAGTAGAAGGATCACTCCATGGCAATAGAAGTGCTCCAGAGATTCGTATATTCTTGAGACTTATTATTATATACCAACCTCTCCTATATAATAAAGAGCAACGTGTCTGGCTTTATATATACAGTAAATATGTTTCTTTCCTGTCAGGCTTAATCTCTCCCCGTCCATCGGGTAGAAAAGAGCGTGTGTAGTCATACCCTGGTGAGACGGGGTACCCCGAGAGAAAAACTAAAACTACATTCTCCCACAAATTATAGAACAAACGGGTTGCAGTAATAGGAAGGATTTTATCTGTGTGCGCGTGCATATCTATCTATATATTTTGATGCCCTTTCTGACGGATCTGGTACACTACTATGGAAAGACTTTCACTCAAGACTTTTGAAATACACAATTTAGCGACTTGAATAGTTTAAGAATTGTGTGCAATAAGAACGTTGATTTTACACCAGAAGTAAAGAAAAATCTACGATATTTATTTCTATAAATATCATAAAATTTTTTTAGGATGACAAAAACTTTATAACTCTGAAGTATTCCTATTAGGCAAATAATAAACATTGCACTTTCATTATAATACGACACAAAATCATAATAGAGCAAAAGATAAACAGCAAATTATCATGATAGAAAAATATGAACAGCATACAATCATAATAGAAAAAGACGAAAAGTGAAATAATAGAAATGAAATTGCTTAATAAGCAATATCCAACGTTCCCCTCTGAACCATTACTCCAAGAAAGAGAAAACCTAACATTTAATACACCCGCATTCCAACACAACCGAATGATTATGCAACAGAAACTTTATTCCCAGCCAATCCTACGTAGAGACCTTTGACCAAAAATCATAAAGAAGAAAAACGAGCAGCATAGAAAATCTAAGGGGCGAGGCGCCATGTTACGACACCCCCCCCCCCCGGCCCCAAAAAAGCCACCTTTCCTAAACTACATCACGAATTTCCACCCCATGAACCACATCGAGAGCAAAGAGTCCGTGAAATCAGATGAATAAAATGGGCCGCGGGGAAAGAGAGAGAAAAAAAAGATAGTCTTGAAGAAAGCTTGTTCCGCTACGAATGGGTACGAGCTAATATATAGATGGAGAAAAATGAGATAAAAATATGTAAATGAGATTATGACCCGTATAAAGAAAACTTCATCAAACGAT
>NC_090766.1:19448900-19453900 GCF_036898095.1 Palaemon carinicauda
GGAATACAACTTCCTTACAATTTGTGTATGATTTTTTCACAATGCTTCAATTGGATACAAAAATAGGCCAGATATCAGACACTGGAACCGGTGATGTCATTCAGCAGCCATAAATATTCAAGTGTTCATATCAAACCTATATAAAAACACTCAAATCACACATTTCCTTGTTTTATTCTTGATTTTTTCGGGACTTCGCGCCGACCACCAAAGCGTGGTAACCTCTACAACGTGGCAACATTGGAAAAATCTCTAGCAAATGTCATAATCCTAACCATCGACACTCCTAAGTAGCTCCCTTAACTATATACAATATACTAAATACCACCTTCAAAAACCACATAGATGGCACATAAGGGAGACGCATATTCTTAGATTGATTTGGCTGCGTAAATACAGGTATATGACCTAACCAGCCACAACCCGGACAGACAAAACCAATACGAAGGATACTTCACATTACAAATTCCATTTTTAATTAAACATATGCATCCCAATTACCTGCAAGACGAGAGGGCAATGAAAGAAATCATCAAGAATAACGTATTCCCTACTGAAGACACTCAGATATTGGATTTCATTATATATTACCAAACGACCAAGACGAAAAGCCTTATTATGAGGAATAACCCAGCGCCCCCAGAGCAGGATCTCTTAAAGATGATGAATGTTATATATGCATATCAATGCCCTTACCGTGGTTGTCCGGGGAATTATATTGGCATGACAACTACGTGTCTTTCCAAGAGAATTTCTTGCCACGCACAGCAATTGGCTATAAAGAATCATGTCCTACAAAGACGCAACATCCATATTTGTCGAGCTGACATTGTTAGTAGCACCAAGATTATTGGTAGCGCCCCAAATAGTCGACGTTTACGCATCCTAGAAGCACTTCTGATACAGCGAGATAAACCCACCCTTAATACGTCTCAAGAGATGTTTTTGTTACCATCAAGCCACCGTATTGATTCATCAAGAAACCCCCATCAAGGAGGACCTAATGAAGACACCACCAACCACGAAAATACCCCGAATTTTGACACTGGAGTAGGAAATGATCTCGGCCAGGTGGGACACTTTGCTGAGCAGGAGAACAGCCTGGCTGGCTCAGAGCGTGCCTCAGCCAATCAAAATTCGGGCCCATGATGACGTCAGAGACTGCTATTCCCGGCCGAGCTCGCCGTACACCAGACACCAGATGAAAATTCGAGGCCCCTCACCTGTAATCCTGATCCTGGGTATATATACCCCCTGACTGCAGCATCCATCTCACTCTCTACCTGAAGACGAGGAAGGACTTATCCTCGAAACGCGTCGTAGTTTCTACCATTTTGTATCGAAAGTTTTACTTATATTTTGCAAGAATATACTTGAGAAGTCTTCCCGATTTTGTCATTCACCTGACTGATGAATTTTTCAAGTCTGCTGGCTGATTGCAGCTCTCTAGAGAAGAGAATTATCCGGAAAATAGAAAAATTGGATAAGAAAATAAACTGCCGATGCAGCTATTACTTTCAACTCAACTTGAATAATAATAATAATAATAATAATAATAATAATAATAATAATAATTATAATGCATATCTAGGTACTTCAATACGAATGAAATTATCATATTCGTTACCGCGATAAGAAAATTTTTGACGTGCAGATAAATTTTCCAAAAGTAAGCCATAGTGATCTCCAAGCAAAGGAAAACAGTTAATAATTTAAATATACGAAATATTTAAATACAGAATTATCCACAAAGAACTAATTAAGAGAAAATTATTCATACGATCATGCATCTCCCTTTGTGCGAGGGAGAGGAAGACTTTCATAAATTACCATCCATAATGATTAAAAACATCAAGTTACTTATTAAAACCACAATATATTTTCAGCTTTTTAAGATGCATCTGTTTACTGCAGGTTTCCCCCATCGTCGCCAATTACCCGATAAATGAGTAAAATTATTATGAATATATGGAAAATTAACAATGAAACATATCAGGCGTGATTTAATAGCAGTGTATATTGTAGCAATGATGATAGTTTCTTACCAATTGCGAGCGAGGATAGATAATACGATTACCATAAAATGTATGTGTATCTATCTATCTGTCTATCTATACATTTATATATATATTCATATATATATATTCATATATATATTTATATATATATATATTATATATGTATATATATATATATATATATATATATATATATATATATCATATATAAATGTAATCAAACGGCTTTGAATGTTTCTTCAAAAAGGCCCATAAAAAAAGTATGTATTCGGATGCTAAGAACAACTAGTGCACGGACTTCACCGGAGGAAAAACCCGAAATAGTTTCTTAAAGAGTGTCTGCAGGAACAATTTATACCGAAAATGTATGGCTTTTCATGCTGGACGTCAACATCGGACCCCTTTCCTAATTCCTCCAGGACATTTCTGCAAGAACAAATTAAGTTAGCAAATCAAGACATCTACGTAACGCGGAAGAATATAAGCGAATTGTGGATCTCTCTTCTTCTGCTGTGCCGAGATGATGGTATGCATGTACAGAGATCTTTCCTTATATGTACTGACTGGTGCTAATAATAGTAATGTGACTCAACGAGAAATTACATAATAAATTAGAGAGACTCGTACGACATAGTACTTGGAACAATTTAGGATTAGAAAATAACGTTTTGAATTTATCGAACCGTCCACTCTCATTTAATGAGCAAACGGCTCTAAATCAACGTATTTCTTTTGCTATGAAACCAGGACGGAAAAGTCATTTTGATTATGTGGTGGCCTTTGATAAACATTTCTCTACAAATAATTTTGAAAAAGAAGAAATTTTTCTGAAAGGAATTTCATTGAATGCATTAGAACGAAATAACAGTAAAAACCCTACGTTTCCTAAAGCAATTTTTTCAATACGCAAAACTGATAATATCATTATCACCAAATCAGATAAAGACGGCAAAATAGTTACTCTCGATAAAAAGGCGTATGTCAACAGAGTTCACCAGCTCTTAGATGTTGACACTAAGTAAGAAAAACTAACAAAAGACCCCCGAAACTCTGTTGCTCCGGAATTTTTCAAACCGGTGAGCAAAAAAAAAAAAAAAGAATAAAAAAAAAAAAAAAAAAAAAAAAAAACAACAACATCGAGGTCTTAGAAAAGTTCAAAGTTATGAACCCTTCATTGCCATATTTGTACGGCCTCCCAAAAACTCAAGGACGGTATTCCCTTGCACCCGATCGTCTCATGTAAAGGGTTATTTATGTATATATCAAAATGGTTAGCAGACTTGCCGTCTCCCTTTCTAGGGAGTTTTTCTTCAGTTCATATCTAGCATGCAGAACACTTTAACCAGAAATTCAACAGATTAAATACCCCGGTAAATAATGTAAAACTCTAAAGTCTTAAAGTAGAATCATTATTTACAAATGTGCCGATCAATGATGCACTATACTCTTTCTTTTAATGAGGCGCCTTTGCACCGACTCGCAGCGGTGCCCTTTTAGCTCGGAAAAGTTTCCTGCGATCTGATTGGTTAGAATTATCTTACCAAACCAATTACCGATCAGGATACTTTTCCGAGCTAAAACGGCACTCTGCAATCGGTGCAAATCTGCCTCACTAAAAAGAATTGACTATAGGGTTCTTGAGGGAAAAATTGATCCCCTATAAAGATCACTTCCCCCTTGGTATGTAAAAGACAATTAAGTTAATCAAGCTGTGTGTGACAAATATTTGGTTGTAGTATGGGCAGCCCATTATTCCCAATTTTAGCTCATCTCTACATGGAGTACTTTGAAACGGAAATTTCAACAACGATTAAACCTACGAACATGGTTTGGCAACACTATATTGACATTTTCACTTATTGGGATGATAGCTGGGGAAATTTTAATGTATATTTCAGTAATCTATATTCCATAGTCCCTAGCATAAAATTTACAACTTAACGGGAAAAAGATGGAAAATTAGCTTTTTTGGCCATTAATTATAAGGGGATCGTCAGGGTACAATTTCACTGTGTATAGAAAACCAACTTTCTATATTTCTTACATTCATTTCTTTAGATTTCACGACATTTCTGTAAAAAATTGAGTACTTTGTAATCTATTTCTTAGAGGCTTGATAATCTGTTCCAGAGCCTACTTAAGAAAAGAATTTAAAATTATTCGTAAGCAACTCGCCCAGCTATTCTACCAGACGTAAGTCATAGAAAAGGCCATCAACAAAGCCAACACGATATATTATAAACATGATATTACTAACCAAAGAGATTTTGAAAATAAGATAAAACTCCTATATATAATAGGTATTAAAAATATAACAAATATTAAAACTGAGAACCCCTTTGTTTTTTTCATATCCCAAGACTATAGGAAGCGCCCTTATTAATGTTTATCAAAATAAGAGATATAGAATCCGGCGTTTATCAAGTACAATGTGGGGATTGTGAAAAAGTCTACGTTGGTAATATAATATTTACATCATATATCAGACAGACAGAACCTAGGACGTGAAGTTGCGACTAAACTGTATAAAAAAAAAAAGATTAAACTAATTATATAATCTTTTGTTACATAAAATTACCCTTAATCGTACGTACAGACCTTCTGACCAAAAATCATAAAGAAGAAAAACAAGCAGCATAAAAAATTGAAGGGCGAGGCGCCATGACTTTAAATTCAGTTTTACTCAGTAGGTATTGAATGAGCATAATCACGAAGGGGATTGTACCGAGGAATACATCTTCCTTACAATTTGTGTAAGATTCTTTCACAATGCTTTAATTGGATACAAAAATAGGCCAGATATCACACACAGTCATTCAGCAGCCATAAATATTTAAAAGTGTTCATATAAAACCTATATAAAAACACACTAATCACATATTTCCTTTATGTTATTCTTGATTTTTTCGGGACTTCACCCCGACCACCACAGTGTGGCAACCTCTACAACGTGACAGCATTGGAAAAATCTCTTGCAAACGT
>NC_090766.1:19466400-19473900 GCF_036898095.1 Palaemon carinicauda
TATTCAACTCTACTTGTTTGAAAGAGGGTCTCCTACCGAGATATACAGAAATCCACCTGCAAGACCCGTCGGCCTTAAACGATCCCGGGACCCATTCATACCGAAGAAACCTTCTCCAGCGCCAACTCCAGCAAAAGGCGGCCCTGAAAGACGAGCTCTACGCCCTTCGGGTCCGCCTTGACAACGAATGGGCCAGCTTGAGGGATGGAGGAGAAGCTCAGCTTGCTACTGACGTCCCCCTCGAGGTTGATAGCGACCCCTAGGATGAGGACGCCCCTGATGACAACGACCCCGATGATCGACGCCCTGATATAGACAACCCCAACCATGAAGAAGACCTTGGGGGTGGCTTGAGCTACCCCAACAACATCGTCCATGCCCTACAAGTCCTTAAGGAGAGGGACTTAAGAAGAGGATGAGGACCATCTTGAGGAAGCTGGTCACCCTTAATGGCGGGAAGCTGCGGATCCCAGAGGCCCGCCAGGAATACATCAACATCTCCAGCTACATCCCTGCGCCACCACACGAGCAGATCCTCAAGATGGGCCTCAACTGTCACTTCATCACCTGACCTAGACCAACCGACAAGCGCTTGGAGATGGAATTACTTATAGATTCCATCCTACACCTTAAAGAACGTGGTGCCCTCCGGACGACTGACGCCCTTCAGCCGCTCCTGCTCGCCGAGGCCCTTACTGATAGGGGCAGGTACAGCAGCGGCATCGTTTCTAAGGAGATGAGAGCTGCTGCTAAAGAGCTTAAACGAGTTGCTGGTGTCACTGTCCGTCGTGCTGACAAGACAGCTGCTTTCGTGCTCCTCAACACCCAAAAGTACCACGAGAAATTGGACGCCATCCTCGCCGACCTGACCAAATTCGCCTGTGGAAGACATTAAGAGGGAGGCAAATCGTACCATCGAGGCCATTAACGCTGCAACTAACGCCGTACACCTGCCCATGATTTCGGGGGATTTTGGACCTGGTTACCTCTACGGCAATGTAAAGACCCATAAACAAGGCAACCCACTTCGACCAATCTTCAGCCAATGCCCTACGCCTACATACCAACTGGCCAAGAGGCTGAACGCAATTCAGACGCCATATGTCCCCGACCGCTACTGTGTGGCCTCCTCTGCCTAATTCCTAGAGAGGATCAAGGACGTCCGCGGAGAGGGGGTCATAGCATCGATGGACGTCTAGTCTTTGTTCACTAATGTCCCTGTTGACGAAACCATCGACCTAATCGCCAATAGAGTCTACAGGGACGAGACGACACCGGAATTGAACATCCCAGAACAAGCCCTCCGGACTCTCCTTGCCATCTGCACTAAGAGGGCCCCCTTTACTACAGAAGGATGGCGTGGCGATGGGTTCGCCTTTGGGCGTACTCTTTGCCAACTTTTACATGGGAGTGGTAGAGGAGAGGGTATTCTCCAAAGTCGAGTGCCCCCTCGCTTACTTCTGTTACATTGACGATACCTTCGTCAAAGCTACTTCCACCGAAGCCATCGAGAACTTAAGGAGGACCTTCGAGCACAACAGCGTCCTCCACTTCACCCTTGAAAACAGCGTCAACAACAGCCTCCCGTTCCTAGACGTCTCGATTTCATCTACCAACGAGGGATTTCACACCACTGTCTACACCAAGCCTACAAATCTCGGCATTTGTCTGAATGGCGAGAGTGAATCCCCTGCCCGCTACAGGGCCTCGACCATCAAGGCCTTTGTACGCAGGGCCTTGTCACACTGCTCGTCATGGACAGACACCCACAAGGAGCTGGAAAGGGCCGCACAGGTCCTCATCAATTATGGCTATAGCAACAAGCAAGTCCAACGTGAAGTGAAGGCAGCTATTGACAAGTGGTATGGGTCCTCTGCGGTAGAAGGGTCCGACAGCGCAGCCAGGGGTCCGACAACACTATAGATAGGTCCGGCACCTCCACCAACGGATCTAGTGATATTAAACTTTACTAAAAATGCTTCATGCACGCAGAATCACAAAGATATCATCACCAACAACGTGTCACCTACTGACGAGACCACGAAAGTGAAACTACTCATCTATTATCAGACTGCTAAGACCCGCAGCTAGATTATGAGGAATAATGCAGCGCCCCCTGATAACGACCCTCTGAGGAAGACGAATGTAGTCTACTCTTATCAATGCCCAGTCCGAGGATGCCCCAGCAAATACATCGGTATGACTACAATGAAGCTTTCGAAGAGGATTTCGTGTCACGTCCAACAAGGTGCTGTAAGGAATCACGCCCTACAGCGACATAACACCCAAATTAGTCGGGCAGACATCATCGCTAATACCAAAATTATCGGCAGCGCCCCAGACAACAGGCGCTTACGAATATTGGAAGCCCTGTTCATCCAGAAAGAGAAACCAGCATTGAATACGACTCAAAAAATGTTTCTCCTGCCATCCTGTCGTCGCATCAACGCTAGGAACCAAGAACAGGACCCCCAGAATGATGACAACCCCGATCCTGACACTCCTACAAATGAAGAAATCGTCTGGCCGAGCGCCGATTTCGGCTGTGAGCATGGTCTGGAATTCTAGTCTGCTGAGCGTAGGAATGGGTTGCCTGACTTTGAGACCGTCTCGCCGCGCGCCTCAGCCAATCAGGGAGCTCGGCTACCTCTCTCAGCCCAGTCCACTGACCAAGAGAGGGAGCTTGCCTGACTCTGGCTGGCTCGGCGCGTGTCCTGCCCAATCAGGATTCAGGATTCCTTCCTACCTCTCAGCCTGGGAGGCCGAGCCGAGCTCGTCGTACCTCAGCCACCCGAGCCTATAACCTCCGCTCGACCAATCAAAATTCGAGGCCCCTTTCTACGAACCAGCGCCGGGATATATAAGGCCCCAAATCCAACCACAGCCTCACTTCTCGCCTGAAGACGGAGCAAGCAGTTCCGAAACACGTCGCGATTTACTCCTGACTTTGCCCTGTTGTAATTTTTGAGTATTACTTGTACTTGTGTCAATTACATTGAGTCTTATCGTGAATTTTATTCTTCACCCACCTGATGAACTTCGCAGACTTGCTAACTGAATGTAGCAACCCAAAAAAGAGAATTGTCCGTAAAATTGAGAAATTGGACAAGAAATTGAATTCTGCCGATGCAGCAATAGTATTCAACTCTACTTGTTTGAAGGAGGGTCTCCTACCTAGATATTATTATTATTATTATTATTACTATTACTTGCTAAGCCACAACCCTAGTTGTAAAAGCAAGATGATAAAGGCAGAAGGGCTCCAAAAGGGAAAACGGCCCAATGAGGAAACGAAATAAGGAAGCAAATAGTTTAGCGTAGCTACAACCTTAGTTGAAAAATTTAGATGTTAAAAACCAAAGGATTCCAACAGGGAAAACAGCCAAAAGATTGATTGATTGATTAGAAGTTTTCTGGCATTCTGACATTAAGGTCATTGACGCCGGTACTGTTTATTGTAATAAAAGATAAAAGGATATTCAATTAAAACCATAAAAGCAAAGATGTAATTTTAGAAGTAAAATATCTTTGAAGACCCTGCTTCTGAAATAAAGCTAAAAATACCACTAGCATGGTAGGACACATGTCCAAGAATCTTGGTAAGGATGAACCTGCCATCTTCACCTCGAGCCTCAAACAGATATTCATTTCTCTCACTACTATATGTGGGGCATTTGGTTAACAAACGCCTAACTGTCAATGGTACCAAACAGTTGGAAGGCATGATGCTAAAAGCCAAAGGATTACAACAGGGAAAACAGGCCCGAGTGTACATTCGAGCAAGAAAACTAACACAAGACAGTGGAAAACCATGGTACATAGGTTATTCAAAATAAAGAATTGTAAAAAATATCCTTGAAATCTTTAAACAAAAATCTAACTGGAATATCTCTCTCAATTTACTTCGAAACTCCCACTCCTGTCAGCACCACTTCCATTACACTATTTCCCTGAAGCAAATACTTCTAGCCATACATGCTTTAACACCGGTAATGCATGATTTAAAAAAAGTAATGCATGCGTTTATTAAGTGCATAAACAAAGTAAATACCTGCTGTAACCTCCAGACACCGAATATATACTATATATGAAAGTTTATATATGAAAGATGAATTTTTAAATTCAAAATTTATTTTCGAACACTCACCTGTATAACTTAACTCAGTCGATTACATCTGTGTCGACTTCAACACAGATGTGATCGGCTGAATTAAGTTATACAGGTTAGTGTGAGGCAAATCTATTTTAACGAGTTACTGTTCCTAAAATATTTTATTTTAATTGTTTATTACTTCTCTCAAAGTTTGTTTATTTCCTAGTTTCCTTTCCTCACTAGTCTAGTTTTCCATGTTGGAGACCTTGGGCTTATATCATCCTACTTTTCCATCTGTGGCTGTAGCTTAGCTAAAATAATTATAATAATTATAATAATAATAATAATAATAATATTAATCGAGGGCGTACCTACTTGCAGAAGGATGGTGTAGCGATGGGCTCGCCCCTGGGAGTCCTATTCGCAAATTTCTACATGGGAGTTGTAGAAGAGAGAGTTCTCCCGTGTAGAATGCCCCTTTCTGTACTTTAGGTACTTAATGTAGCTGATACCTTTGTGAAGGCAAGATCAAGTGATGAAATCTAGACTTTGAGGAGGACGTTTCAGGACCATAGTGTACTCCGTTTCACCCTCGAACACAGCCAAGATAATCGCCTCCCGTTCCTGGATGTCCTAGTCACCTCGACGGAGAATGGATTCCGGACCACAGTGTATACCAAACCCCACAAACCTAAGCATATTCTTGAATGGAGACAGTGAGTGCCCCACCGATATAAGAGTTATACCATCAAGGCTTATATCAGGAGGGCCCTGTTGCACTGTTCCACCTGGTGCAACACACACAAGGAACTGGACCGAATATCCCAAGTACTTGTCAACAATGGATTCTCCAATAAGCACGTCCAAAAGGAAGTCAGGAAAACAGTAGACAAGTGGTACGAACCTGCCCTGCAGAGAGACACGACAGTAGCAATAACATCAAGCTATTTTATAAAGGACATATGCATCCGAATTACCTGAAAGACGAGAAGGCAATGAAAGAAATCATCAAGAATAATGTATTCCCTATTGAAGACACCCAGAAATTGGATTTCATTATATATTACCAAACGACCAAGACGAAAAGCCCTATTATGGGGAATAACCCAGCGCCCCCAGAGCAGGATTTCTTAAAGACGACGAATGTTTATATGCATATCAATGCCCTTTCCGTGGCTGTCCCTTGAATTATATTGGCATGACAACTATGCGTCTTTCGAAGAGAATTTCTTGCCACGCACAGCAAGGGGCTATAAAGAATCATGCCCTACAAAGACACAACATCCATATTTGTCGAGCTGACATTGTTAGTAACACCAAGATTATTGGTAGCGCCCCAGATAGTCGACGTTTACGCATCCTAGAAGCTCTACTGATACAGCGAGATAAACCCACCCTTAATACGACAAGAGATGTTTTTGTTACCATCAAGCCACCGTATTGATACATCAAGAAACCCCCATCAAGGAGGACCTAATGAAGACCCCACCAACCACGAAAATACCAAGAATTTTGACACCGGAGTAGGAAATGATCTCGGCAACGTGGGACAGTTTGCTGAGCGGGAGAGCAGCCTGGCTGGCTCAGAGCGCGCCTCAGCCAATCAAAATTCAGGGCCTATGATGACGTCATAGACTGCTATTCCCCGGCCGAGCTCGCCGTACACCAGACACCAGATGAAAATTCGAGGCCACTCACCTGTAATCCTGATCCTGGGTATATATACCCCCTGACTGCAGCACCGCCATCCCACACAGGACTGCATTGATGCACACCGCAATGGGATAGAAACTCGGGCAAGGTGTCCCAATTGTGCGGGACCCCATCATGCGTGGAACAAGAAATGCCCAGAATTCTTGAAAAGGCTACAAACCCCACTGACAGCCCCACCGAACACAACTGAGACTGCACCAATGCAGGCACCGAAACCCCAACGGGTTCCACGATCCAGGCCTCCTCGTCGACCATCGGGGGCTCCCCCTTCCAGTCTCTCTACTGCAACCACGAGCCAAGAACCTAGCACTAATGCTAGCCCAGCTAACGAACCTCCATCCAACGCTGTTCAATCTCCTCCCCATTCCCCAGCAATATCCTCCATCCTCTCCCAGGCAGAGGACCCTGCCAGTGGATACCTTGATCCCCCTAATATTGCAATTCGTAGTCCAAGCCTGCTCCCTTGTCCAGACACCCTCCTCTACAATACAATCCCTCCTTAGTCCCATAGTTTCACCCGCCCTCGTGCAGAGATAAGCACCTATGCTTTGAACAGACACTTTATTCTAATACTCAAAGCTTCTTCCCTCCTCTCCCAGTATCTCCTACTTACTGGGACTTCCTGCTATCAACACTTTTACCTACCACTAAAATCTTTCATTTCGGCTCCAAGTAGTCCTGATTCTTGGTCCACACACGGTCATGCTCTGGGTGGTGAGCGACCACCCTTGCAACCACGCTCAAGGTGCTGAGCAGTTGCAAAGCCAGAGTGGCTAAACTTATACGACTATGCTCAAGGGGCTGAGCGGTCACACCTGCAGCCAAGCTGAATGAGCTGAGCGGGCTGCAGGACCAGACATGAGAAACTGTTGCTGCTGTGCAAACAAAAAATCCTTAACCTGTGCTTTGAAATAAATAAAGGTTTCGACCCAGCACATACCCAATAATCCAACCTCAGAGACGGGGCTGCCAACGCAAGAGCCCGTGTTCAGCAGTATTATTACTGGCTGGACAATCTAAGCAAGCAAGCAAGCAAGCAAGCAAGCAAGCAAGCATCCACCTCACTTATCCTCGAAACGCGTCGTAGTTTCTACCATTTTGTATCGAAAGTTTTACTTATATTTTGCAAGAATATACTTGAGAAGTCTTCCCGATTTTGTCATTCATCTGACAGATGATTTTTTCAAGTATGCTGGCTGATTGCAGCGCTCTAGAGAAGAGAATTATCCGGAAAATAGAAAAATTGGATAAGAAAATAAACTCTGCTGATGCAGCTATTACTTTCAACTCAACTTGAATAATAATAATAATAATAATAAATAATAATAATAATAATAGTAATAATAATAATAATAATAATAATAATGCATATCTAGGTACTTCAATACGAATGAAAATTATCATTCGTTACCGCGATCAAGAAAATTTTTGACGTGCAGATAAATTTTCCAAAAGTAAGCCATAGTGATCTCCAAGCAAAGGAAAACAGTTAATAAATTAAATATACAAAATATTTAAATACAGCATTATCCACAAAGAACTAATTAAGGGAAAATTAATCATACGATCATGCATCTCCCTTTGTGCGCGAGGGAGAGGAAGACTTTCATAAATTACCATCCATAATGATTAAAAACATCAAGTTACTTATTAAAACCACCATATATTTTCAGCTTTTCAAGATGCATCTGTTT
>NC_090766.1:19478900-19506400 GCF_036898095.1 Palaemon carinicauda
TATACTTTTTCTTTTAATGGGGCGCCTTTGCACTGACTCGCATCGGTGCCCTTCTAGCTCGGAAAAGTTTCCTGCTATCTGATTGGTAAACCAATGCTTATTCAGTGTCCGGGATCAGTTAAAGGCCTTAATTGTGATAAAAAACACAAGATAATTTCATAGGTAATAATGAATGATTAAGTGAGTGGCCCATAAAACTCGAAAGTTTGTGGAATTTCAAAAGAACATCTGTTACCACTCTTGATTCAAACAATATCCATACAAAACAATCTTTGGTGTTGAGGCCAGAGTAGGTCTACCCTCAACTCAATTTCTAGAGGAAGTTTTGAAGACAATGGTTACTGAAGATGATTTACTTGCAACTTACACTTTTCCCTCGAACTCTAAATTGATTTAGTCCCATTTTGTTGTGACATTTTATTATTTCATAGTTTTATTAACATATTACATTGTTAAGTAGGTATTATTTTCACATTTCATTGTCACGAAGATTTTAGAAAAAAATTTTTCCTCAAGTATAATGTTTGTTTGCTAATATCTCTCCGATAGTAGACAATATGCCAAGAAAATATATTATGATTTTAGTCACTTTATAAATTGCCTGCAATTTTTAGCTGATTTGTAAATTGATAGGGTGAACAAGGCTATTCACATATTGCCTGAAAAATTGTCACTTTACAAATTGCCTGGATTTAGATACTGACTAACATATATACATACATATATATACATATATACACATATACACATATATATACACATATACATATATACACATATACATATATATACATATACATACATATACATATATATACACATATATACATATATACATACACATATACATACATATATACATATATACATATATACACATATATATATATATATATATATACATATATATACATATTACACACATATATACATATATATATATATATACATATATATACATATTACACACATATATACACACATATATATATATATATATATATAATATAACTTACAACTGTAATCACACAGTTTAAGATATTTCTTCAGAAACGCCCAAAAAAGAAACAAAGAATGTATTCAGACGTTATGAACGACTAGTGCACGGACTTCACCGGAGGAAAAATCAGAAATGGTTTCTTGAAGATTGTCTGCAGGAACAAGTTATACCGAAAATGTCTGGCTTTTCACGCTGGACGTCAACATCGGACCCCTTTCCTAATTCCTCCAGGACATTTCTGCAAGAACAAATTAAGTCAGCAAATCAAGACATCTACGTAACGCGGAAGAATATAAGCGAATTGGGGGTCTCTCTTCTTCTGCTGTGCCGAGATGATGATATGTACAGAGATCTTTCCTCCTATGTACTGACTGGTGCTATTAATAGTAATATGAATCACTCCGAGAAATTACATACTAAATTAGAGAGACTCGTACGAGATAGTACTTGGAACAATTTAGGATTAGAAAATAACGTTTTAAATTTATCGAACCGTCCACTCTCATTTAATGAAAAAAAAACAGCTCTAAATCGACGTATTTCTTTTGCTATGAAACCAGGACAGGAGTGTCATTTATTATGAGGTGGCCTTTGATAAAAATTTCTCTATAAATAATTTTGAAAAAGAAGAAATTTGTCAGAAAGGAATTTTATTGAATGCATTAGAACAAAATAACAATAAAAACCCTACAATTCCTAATGCAATTTTTTCAATACGCAAAACTAATATCATCATCATCACAAAATCGGATAAAGACGGCAAAATAGTTATTCTCGATAAAAAGGAGTCTGTCAATAAAGTTAAACAGCCCTAAGCCGATGACACTACCTATGAATGAAAAACTAACAAAAGGCCCCCGTAACTCTATTGCTACGAAAATTTTCAAATCGGTAAGAAAAATCGAAAACAATAAAAAAGACATCGAGGTCTTGGAAGAGTTCAAAGTTATGAACCCTTCATTGCCATATTTGTACGGCCTCCCAAAAACTCACAAGGACGGTATTCCCTTGCACCCGATCGTCTCATGCAAAGGGTTATTTATGTATATATCAAAATGGTTAGCAGACTTGCCGTCTCCCTTTCTAGGGAGTTTTTCTTCCGCTCATGTCAAGCATGCAGAACACTACTTCATCCGAAATTCAGCAGATTAAATACCCCGGTAAACAATGTAAAACTCTTGAGTCTTGGCGTAGAATCATTATTTACAAATGTGCCGATCAATGATGTACTTTACTCATTTTTTTAATGAGGCGCCTTTGCACTGACTCGCAGCGGTGCCCTTTTAGCTTGGAAAAAGTTTCTTGCTTTCTGATTGGTTAGAATTATCTTGCCAAACCAATCAGCGATCAGGAGTGGGTGTAGTCATACTCTGGTAATAGGGGGTACCCCGAGAGGAACACTCAGAAACTACATTCTCCCAAAAATTATCGAACAAGCGGGTTGTAGTTAAGAGAAGGGGACGGGATGGGAAGGGTTGAATCTGCATGCGTGTGCATCTCTATCTCTATAGATTCAGATGCCATTTTTGACGGATCTGGTACACTAGTAAGAATAGACTTTCACTCAAGACTTTTAGAATACACAATTTAGCGACTTGAATAGTTTAAGAATGAGTGCAACATGAACACTGATTTTATACCTGATTTTATTTTGTTCTATCTAAAATTTTATATTTATTTTTATAAATATCATTATTTTTTTTTTAAGATGGATCAAAGCTTAATAACTCTGAAGCATTTTTATTGGGCAAATAAACACTGCACTTACATTTTATCATGGCATACAATCATAATAAAAAAAAGATGAACAGCATACTAACATAATAGAAAAAGACGAAAAGTGAAATATAAATGAAATTGCTCAATAAGCAATATCCAACGTTCCCCTCTGAACCATTACTCGAAGAAAGAGAAAACCTAACATTTAATACACCCGCATTCCAACACAACCGAATGATTATGCAAAAGAAACTTTATTCCCAGCCAATCCTACGTAGAGACCTTTGACAAAAAATCATGAAGAAGAAAAACGAGCAGCATAAAAAATCTAAGGGGCGAGGCGCCATGTTACGACCCCCCCCCCCCTTCCCACCCCCGCGCAAAAAAAGCCAGCATTCCTAAACTACATCACGAATTTCCACCCCATGAACCACATCGTGAGCAAAGAGTCCGTGAAATCTGATGAATAAAATGGGTCTCGGGGAGAGAGAAAGAAAAAAAAAGACAAGTCTTGAAGAAAGCTTGTTCTGCTACGAATGGGTACGAGCCAATGCATAGAAGGAGGAAAATAAGATAAATATATGTAAATGAGATTATAACCCGTACAAGGAAAACTTCATCAAACGATGAAAAAGTCAGGTTAAGAAGAACTACGGGCGTGACAAAGATATTTATTCAAGGGTAGCATTAATAGTGGAGATTTTTGACTGGACGATATTAACCTTCCAATTCTATTTCACGTAGGAGTGGAATCTAGAAAATAATCTTTAATTAAACTTAGTTTTACATAACATATTTACTCAATTGCTTTAAAATCACCATTAAATCTATTTTTCTCTTATTGCCAGGTGATTGTCTTTAAATTCATGTTTTCATTTCACATTTACTCGGAAGTATGAAATGAGAATAATTACAAAGGGGATGGTACCAAGGAATACATCTTTACTGTGTGTGTTTCTTTCACAAAGTTTTCATTGGATACAAAATATAGGCCAGATGCCAGGCACTGAACCCAGTGATGTCATTCAGCAGAAACTCTAATCACACTTTTCCTTATATGATTCTTGATTTTTTTTCGGGACATCACGCCAACCACCACAACGTGCCAACATTCGGAAAATCCCTACCAAACGTCATAATCCTAACCATCGACACTCATACTAAGTAGCTCCCTTAGATATACAATATATAAAATACCTTAAAAAACCACATAGATGGCACATAAGGGAGATGCATGTTCTTAGATTGATTTGGCTGCATGAATACAGGTATATGACCTGACCAGCCACAACCCGGACAGACAATATCAATTCGACGGATACTTCACATTAGAAATGCCTTTTTTAATTAAAGGCCCAGAGTGTGTCTCCCCACTTTCCCTTTTACGAGTGTCTGATAAAAAAGAATCAATGAATCCAAGCTTGGCACCACGAACACATTTTCTTGTATAGCTCTAAAAATGGGTATCCGTGGTACCATGCTTAGATTTATTGAGAGTTTCAGACGTTTTCTCAAGATCTAATATCATAGAGAAATCAACCTATTCGGTTTCAAATACATATATAAATATACATATATATACATAAATATATATATATACATACATATATACACACACACACACATTATATATATATATATATATATATATATATATATATATATATATATACATATCTATGCATATATACATCTATATACACACACATACATATATATATATATATATACATATATATATATATATACATATATATAAATTATATATATATATATATATATAAATATATACATATATACATATACATATATATACATATATATATACATATATATAAATATACATATACATATACATATACATATATACATATATATATATATATATATATATATATATACATATACATATATATATACATGTACAGTATATACATATATATACATATACAGTATATACATATATATATACATATATATACACATACATATACATATATATATACACATATACATACATATACACATATACATACATATACACATATACATACATATATACACATATACATATGTATACATATACATATATATACATATATATACAAAAATATATACATATACATATACATACATATGCAGAAGAACCACAGGGAATATGAAATACTAGTTTCGTGATACTTCTTCAGAGGACTAATTTATAGAGAGGTTTCTTTACATTTTATAGAGAAAGTAAACGTACGAACATACATATAGAGGCTTACAGAACAATGACACTCCCATACCAGATCTGATAAAAAAAGGTTTGTACAATATCACCAACATTGCCATATATGTATGGAACTATTAAAACTCATTAGCCAAATTATCCAGCTAGGCCAATAATTAGCTCTGTAGGTTCAGCAGCATATAAATTATCTAAGTACCTTGTGAATATCCTCAATCCTTTAGTTGGCACCAAAAAATAATGTAGACTTGATTAACTAATTGAATGAAGTACAGATTAACAGTACCTGTAGGCTTGTCAGTTTTGATGTAGTCTCACTATTTACTAAAGTACCTATTGATGACATGTTGGAATTTTTATCTGAAACCTTAGATAATAGACAATTGAATCTACCATTTTCCAAAAACACTTTAATAGAATTGATTAAACTATGTATAAAAGATTGTAAATTTGAATTCAATGGGAAATTTTATACACAAACATTTGGTATGGCTATGGGAAACCCTTTATCCCCAGTACTGAGAAATCTATAGATGGAATTTTTTGAAACCTTAGATAATACCCAATTGAATCTATCAAATTCCAAAAATAATTTAATAGAATTAATTAAACTATGAATAAAAGATTGTAAATTTGAATTCAATAGATTTTATACACAAACATTTGGTATGGCTATGGGAAACCCTTTATCCCCAGTATTGAGTAATCTATATTTAGAATTTTTTGAAAGTAGAATCTTAAATAACATCATACCTAATAATGTAAAATAGTTTCGCTATATTGATGACATACTGTGTGTGTGGCCAGGAAATGAAAATTTACATAACTTTTTTTCTTAGATTGAATAGTTTGGTACCATCAATAAATTTCACTATGGAGCTGGAGAATAATTGTACCATACCTTTTTTAGACTGTCACATACACAGATGTAACAATACACAAGTTTAGTGTATACAGAAAGCCAACGAATATCTCAGCACATGTCCATTACTACTCAAACCAAGGCAACAAAGATAAGAAATCTGTATTTACTTCTATGTTTTTAAGAGCATTTCGAGTCTGCAGCCCTGAATATATTGATGATGAAATAAATGAGATTAGAGCAATAGGTAAAAAACTGAAGTACCCTGAAATTGTGTTAGATGATGTACTAAGAACAGCAAAAAAAGAATTTTTCGGTAATGATAACAGAAAAAAACTACAACACAAAATTTACTTGTACTGCCTTATTGTAATTCTTTTAAAGAAATTCCCCAACTGCTGAAAAATTCAATGTAAATGTAGCATTTAAGAGTAACAATACAATAAAAACAGCCTTAATAAAGAATTCTCCTGACATTACCAAGGGATGTGTATATCGTATTCATGCAATGCTTGTGAAAAATTCTATATTGGTCAAACTGGTAAAGCCCTAGAAAAGAGAATTGAACATAGAAAAGTGTCAGATATGCTCAAGATGATAATGCTATCTTTGCTCACGTTAGAGATAAAAGTCACACTATTAAATGGTCATGTGCAAAGAAATTGGTTCATTCAAATAACTTAGTGGAAAGAAACATCATAGAGTCCAGTTTCATAAAAGGAACCTTTGAAAACAACTTGAATATTGGACATGGAATGTATAAACTCGACGCCTTTGTATGTAGAGAGATTTGTAAGCTATATAAAAAAAAAACTTTAACCACTTAATGTAGAACTGAATGTATTGTGAATAATTAACGTCACTGTGAAATTAATATTTAGACCTAAGCTACCATTCATTAAAGGGTAAAATTATTTTATATAGTATGCATAAGTACATTGGCACTATATAGTGTAATGCTAGATATAAGTATTGATATATACGTGATTATATGTTTATGGTAATAATGTTGTATGTGTGTATATATGTATGTATATGCATGTATGTATGTGTGTATATATGTATGTGTATGTATATGTATGCATATATATGTATGCATGTATGTGTATGTAAGTATATGTATATGTATATATGTATATGTATGTGTATGCATGTATATGTATATATACAGTATATATGTATATGTGTATATATATGTATATGAACATATATCACAAGCACACGTGATTTTAATTAATGTAAATATCACCCACGAATGGCATTTAATACCGAATTCTATCTTGGGAATATATATCCACTTGGAATTCATTTTATGGTAACACCTTCTGGCCGGGTGGGGATTCGAACCACCACCTGTACAGCTGGAAACCATGCTGGCGGGAGTAACTATGACTCGCTCTTTGGTGAAAGACAAAGCAATCGCTGAATCCGAATCAAATAGCCCATAGATTACTAGCGATCCACCTCCTAGCGGTACTTGCCGAGTTAACCCAACCCTGGGTCCAACGGATCGCATGGAGGACTCAACCTGCCCAGCTTCTCCCTCGGGAGTAGCTGTGGGTCGCTCCACCCCCAGCGTGGGGTCTAACCGGCGAAATGGTCAAACCTTCGCCAGCGGGAGTGCTCAAACTCAGAGTGCACCCGTCGCCGGATCTCTTACTGGCCGAGAGATAGGGCTGAACATCTTAGCCCAAGGCGTGGTCAATGGGGAGAGAGAGTGTCCCACCTGTCCGACGTGTAACCGGATTTTCAAGACATATGCAGGCAGACGCCTGCATGAGAGACGTGAACATGCAGAAAAGTTCCACGAGGGGAATATACAGCGCCTGGAAAATAGACGCAATAAGCCCTGGTCCCCCGAGGAGCTTATGACGATGGCCCAGTTCGAAGCTTCGAATTTGGGCCATCCTTTCATGAACATGAGAATTAGAGAATGCATATTCAGTGAAAGGACAGTTGACAGTATAAACGGTAAGAGAACGTCAAAACAATATCAGGACATTCTCAAAGATGCCGTAAGGAAGGTGAAGAAGGAATATGAGGAGGAAACCAATGATACGACTTATCCGCCAATCGGAGGCCAACGTGACTGCCCTGGGGGGGGGGGCAGACACGGCTGGACCTCCAAAGACGAAAACTCTATGCTAGAGTTTGAAATGGCTCACAAAGATAACCCCCATATTAATAAAGTTATCAAAGATGTGGTTCTCCCGTGGCGGACTATGGAAAGTATCCGCACGAAGCGAAGAACCACCAAATACAAAGCAAAGGTCGCAGCATATGCCCGAATCTCGACCTCCAACTACGGTGCAACACCTCCACTAATGGACTGCCAGATAAGGTTATCCCGGGTCCAGGTGGAGGATTGGATGCTTACAATCTCTGATGACAGAGGAACCTCTAGTGGAATTGGCAATCTTGATTCCTTGGCTCGAGTCACAGCCAGTCGTGCTCTCGACCACAAGCCCAGGCGGGAGTGATGAATCTTTATCCTCTAGTGAGAGTGATGGTAACACCTCAGATGAAGATATAATGGCAGAGGAGATAGACTCTCTGAAGGATGAGATATTTGGAAGGAGAGTAGTACCAAATAGGATTAACAGGAACGGGAGGCAACATCAGGAAGGGAGTTTGCCCCGTTCAGTAAGAAGGAGGCGGGAGTTTGCAGTGACACAGAGAGGCTGGGATAAGAACCGCAGCCGTGTCGCTCAGAATGCTATCCTGAAGAAGGATCCTCTAGCTAGCCCCACCTTCCCGCAAGGGACGGTGGACTTCTGGACCTCTCTGTTCGAGAGGCCAAGTCCTGCTAGCACGATCTGCTTTACCCCACATGTCCAAATGAGCACCATTGTAGAACCCGTTAACATCGATGATGTGAAATGGTGCAAGTCTAAAACAAACCTTAAGACCTAGCCGGGCCCGGACGGCATAAGAGCTGCCGACTTTAGAGCGGCGAATGACGACCTTGTTGTCGACCTGTATAACAAGATCTTGTTGTCCAGGATTGCGACCAGAGACTGGGCAAAGGGTAGAACCACCCTTCTGCCCAAAGTGGACGTCCCCCTCGAGGACGGGGACTTCAGGCCAATTACTGTGACCTCTGTAGTAACCAGGGGGTTGCATAAAATACTAGCTAAGCGTTTAGCTGAGCGCATCCCCTCCTCTGCCCGCCAAAAAGGGTTCAAGGCAGAGGAGGGAGTTAGTAGAAACCTCCTGTTGCTGAGGGAACTGATAAAGCAGGCAAAATGCGAGTCAAAGAGCCTCTATGTTGCCTTCATAGACTTCAGAAAGGCCTTTGACTCCATTGGTCTTCCAGCCCTGCTGGACACACTGAGAGGGGCTGGGCTCAGTGACGACTCAACTGAGTACCTAAAGAACTTCTAACAAACATCAGCACTAGTGTTGCTGGCAAAGACGTGCGAATAACGCGAGGCGTAATGCAGGGGGATCCACTGTCCCCCGTTGTTTAATATTGCCCTCGATTATGCTCTCTCTAAACTCCCTGAGGGTGTAGGTGCCACCCTCAGAGGAGAGAGAATTCAGTATCTGGCATTTGCCGGCGATATTGTTGTGGTCGCCCGAAACCGTAATGGTTTAGGGTTATCAATCCAGAAGCTTCTCGACCATGCCGGGAAGCTGGGCCTTGAGCCAGGCCTAAGAAAGTGTGCAACAGCGGGAATCGTCGGTGACCGGTCCAAAAAGACCTGGTACGTCGATTCCCGTCCCTTCATGTATGGTGACGAGACGATCCCAGCCACGAGCCCCGATGGATTCTACAAGTACCTTGGGGTTGAAGTCGGGCTCGTGGTAAACATGAATGGGACCAAGCTGATCGGGAAGGCCAAAACCGAACTGGGGAACCTCCAGAGTGCTCCTCTAAAGCCTCAGCAGAAGTTTTGGGCATTAAAACACGTGCTAATCCCGCGGCTTAAACATCTAGCCTTATATGGACTGGTCAAAAAGTTCCACCTGAGGGGTGTGGACAATGAGGTTAGAAAGTTCACCAGGAGGTGCTTGCACTTACCTGGTGACACTCCTCTGCCAGCATTCTATGCAGGAACAGCGACGGGGGGCCTAGGTTTATTTAATTTTACCGATGGCATCCCCAAAGCCCTGCAGGATTGCTATGATAGACTAGCCAGGTCTCCGGATGCCCTTGTAGCGGAGGTGGCTACGGAGCTGGCTCAACATCACCATGCCCCAGTTGTCACAAATTGGGAAGAGAGACTGTACGCCACGGTGGATGGATGTGGCCTTAAAGAAGCTAAACTTGGACTTCGTCCAGGTTGGCTGGATGCCGGGAGCCGGCTGATGAAATGGGGCACCTACTGCAATGCTATCAAACTCAGACAGGGAGTCCTGACGACCCCCGCTCGGAGTGCGAGAGGAAGGCAGCAGAGCAGCCGCTGTGATCTAGGCTGCAACACCCCCGGAACCCTGCACCACATCCTTCAGACGTGCCCAGCGGTACAACCGTGGCGTATTAAGAGACATGACAATGTAAAAGGGTTCATCAAGAAGAGAGCAATAGATACAGGGTATGACGTGCTTGATGAACCCCCAATATCAACCACTCAGGGGTTGAGGAAACCAGATCTTGTAATCTGGAAAGAGTCCGAGTCGATGGTCATTGACTGTCAAATTAATGCAGATGCGAATGTTCGACCTCTAAACTTCTTCAATGACGCCAAAATCGCGAAATACAGCAGCGAGTGCATCAAGAAGGCCGTACAAGAGCTTGCGGGGACAGTACCCTCAATGAGGGCAATAACTGGTAACTGGCGAGGAGTGCTGTCCAGAGGTACGATAAGCTTATGCCAGGAGCTCAAGATAAGTAAGAGTGATCTCGACTTGTTGACGGTGAAAATCTTGGAAGCTGGACTTGGCATCTATGCCAATTACATGGGTATGTCGGGTGGGGGGGGGATATATCCTAGTCCCGTTGGCCATGGACGTAAGCTTGACCGCTTGACGTTCCTCCAGGAGTATATCCTGTTGAGTGGAGATAACGCCGGTAGTGCATGTAACCTATTCAGCTACTCTACCACCTTGTAGCACATAAAATGAATTCCAAGTGGATATATATTCCCAAGATAGAATTCGGTATTAAATGCCATTCGTGGGTGATATTTACATATATGTATATATATGTGTATGTATGTATGTATGTATGTATGTAGATATATGTATGTGTGTATATATACATGGTAATAATGTGTAAAAAAATTATATGTAAGTCTATGTAGGTGTCTGTATATGTATACCATTATGTGTACATGTATGTATGTCTATGTATATATTATGCATGTTTGTGTACGAATGCCTGTCTGAGTATACGTGTGTATATGTCTTTTTATATATTTATATATAAATGTGTTTTATATATACATATAGTTTTGCTATGTATTTATATATATATGGCTACCGTTATTCATATGAATAAACTGTATTGAAAGTCAAAAACAGGAATCTACCTGTCACCAGAAATGACCCTTTTTGGCTGGTGTCTAATGAGGTTGAATCTCCACCCAGTAAACACCTGACCACAGCCCAGGTAGCTGGTATGGGAGTGTCATTGTTCTGTAAGCCTCTATATGTCTGTTTGTACGTTTACTTTCCCTATAAAATGTAAAGAAATCTCTCTCAATAAATCAGTCCTCTGAAGAAGTATCAAGAAACTAGTCAGGACTTAATCGTATATTTCCTATTTTCATTTTCCCTGTGGTTCTTCTGCATCTGAGCATCACGCTTTCCTGTGATTTTTACGCATATATACATACATATATATATACACATACATATACGTATATACATACACATATACATATATACATATACATATATATACATACATATATGTATATACACATACATATATACTAAGTATACATACATACATATATATATATATATATATATATATATATATATATATATTATATATATATAATATATATATATGTATATATATTATATATATATATAATATATATATATGTATATATATTATATATATATAATATATATATATATGTATATATATTATATATATATATAATATATATATATATATATATATATTATATATATATATAATATATATATATATATATATATATATATATATATATGTGTGTGTGTGTGTGTGTGTGTGTGTGTGTGTGTGTGTGTGTGTGTGTGTGTGTGTGTGAGAGAGAGAGAGAGAGAGAGAGAGAGAGAGAGAGAGAGAGAGAGAGAGAGGGAGACTGCGAAAACCTAGAAAAACTGTTAAGCCTTTATCTGATAAGTACAGATAATTCTCAATAGATTATACAATAATAGCAGAGGCATGAAATAATCCCACAATGTTATTGATACCCTCAAAATATTTTGAATTTTAAAAATAAATCAGCCTCACTTAATACGATTTTGGGTGAAACATAGATTACAAATTTTACCTTTTCTTCGTGATTATAAGATAGATTTGCGCCATGGGAAGAAAAAGGAAAAAATCAAACGTCAAATAAAATTACTCTGTTCTTCAACCGGATAACTCCAGTTCACTGACTAATTCTGGTTACTGAAGACATTACCGAAACTCCCCATGAAAGCAAGGATAACAGAATATGAGAACTCTTGCGTGTTACATTATACCAGAGCCAAGTGTCCCTCGCTTTGTTACTATCTCCATTCTCATTCGAATTGTATGAGCCAGTTCTCTCATGCTTGCGATAGACAGTGATAGACTGCATTCGTGTAGCTATCTATCGTAGTTTCCATGTTATACATTTAATCAGCTTCTCTTTCCCTTCTACATGAATAATGACAATAGTTTAATATTCATCACTCATGTTATAGAAGAACATTATTATTATTACTAGCTAAGCTACAGCCCTAATTGGAAAAGGAGGATGCTGTAAGCCCAAGGGCTCCAACATGGGAAATTCGCCAGTGAGGAAAGAAATTAACAAACTACAATTAATGAACAATCAAAATGGCTCGCTTTAAGAGAAGAAAAGCTTAAAATAGATCTTTCACAAATAAACTATAAAAAGAGACATGTCAGCCTGTTCAACATAAAAACATTCACAGTGAGTTTGACCTTCCAAGAAATCAGTTATACGAAAACAAAATGACTAATGGATCATCATTCTGGGGTATCTAGATCAGACAGTGACTATCCTTTAAACGATATTCCAGGAATAAAATAGCATTGCATTTTACAGAGACGACTAGTGTTATAAGTAATTCCCCTTAATAAGATAAAGGGTAATGATATGGAACAATATCTAGAAGGGAGAGGGTGAAAAGGGTTCGGCAACTAATCACGAGAGTAAATACGATAACAGCAAATTTTATAAAAACAGGGTCACGGTAAAATCACGCTAATGATGCGATGTCATAAAATATGAACTAATATAAGTATACATTCACTGATAATGTGTAAGATGTCATAAAACGTGCACTAATGTAAAAATATATTCACTAATGAGTAAAGATGTCATGAAACATGCACTTATACAAAAACACACACTCATTATTGAGTAAAATTTTAAAACGGAATAAAAAATATAACTATTATTATTATTATTATAGCAAGCAGTTCCGAAACGCATCGCGATTTACTCCTGACTTTTCCCTGTTGTAATTTTCGAGTATTACTTGTACTTGTGTCAATTACATTGAGTCTTAACCTGAATTGTATTCTTCACCCACCTGATGAACTTCGCCGCCTTGCTAGCTGAATGTAGCAACCCAGAAAAGAGAATTGTCCGTAAAATTGAGAAATTGGACAAGAAATTGAATTCTGCCGATGCAGCAATAGTATTCAACTCTACTTGTTTGAAGGAGGGTCTCCTACCGAGATATACAGAAATCCACCTGCAAGACCCGTCGGCCTTGAACGATCCCGGGACCCATTCATACCGAAGAAACCTTCTCCAGCGCCAACTCCAGCAAAAGGAGGCCCTGAAGGACGAGCTCTACGCCCTTCGGGTCTGCCTTGACGATGAATGGGCCAGCTTGAGGGATGGAGGAGAAGCTCAGCTTGCTACCGACGTCCCCCTCGAGGTTGATAGCGACCCCGAAGATGAGGACGCCCCTGATGATAGACGCCCTGATATAGACAACCCCAACCATGAAGAAGACCTTGAGGGTGGCCTGAGTTACCCCAACAACATCGTCCATGCCCTACAAGTCCTTAAGGGACTTAAAGAAGAGGATGAGGACCATCTTGAGGAAGCTGGTCACCCTTAATTGCGAGAAGCTGCGGATCCCAGAGGACCGCCAGGAATACATCAACAGCTCCAGCTACGTCCCTAAGCCAGCACAGGAGCAGATCCTCAAGATGGGCCTCAACTGTCACTTCATCACCCGACCTAAACCAACCGACAAGCCCCTGGAGATGGAATTACTTATAGATTCCATCCTCAACCTCAAATAACGTGGTGCCCTCCGGACTGACGCCCTTCAGCCGCTCCTGCTCGCCGAGGACCTTACTGATAGGGGCAGGTACAACAGCGGCATCGTTTCTAAGGAGGTGAGAGCTGCTGCTAAAGAGCTTAAACGAGTTGCTGGTGTCACCGTCCGTCGGGGCAACAAGACAGCTGCTTTCGTGCTCATCAACACCCAAGAGTACCACGAGAAATTGGACGCCATCCTCGCCGACCTGACCAAATTCGAGCGCCTCACGAGTAACCCTGAGGAAGAAATCAAGAGGGAGGCAAATCGTACCATCGAAGCCATTAACGCTGCAACTAACGCCGTACACCTGCCCATGATTTCGGGGGATTTTGGACCTGGTTACCTCTACGGCAATGTAAAGACCCATAAACAAGGCAACCCACTTCGACCAATCATCAGCCAATGCCCTACGCCTACATACCAGCTGGCCAAGAGGCTGATCGCGATTCTGACGCCATATGTCCCCGACCGCTACTGTGTGGCCTCCTCTGCCGAATTCCTAGAGAGGATCAAGGACGTCCGCGGAGAGGGGGTCATAGCATTGATGGACGTCGAGTGTTTGTTAACTAATGTCCCTGTTGACGAAACCATCGACCTAATCGCCGATAGTGTCTACAGGGACGAGACGACACCGGAATTGAACATCCCAGAACAAACCCTCCGGACCCTCCTTGCCATCTGCACTAAGAGGGCCCCCTTTACTACTCACCGTGGGCACATGTACCTACAGAAGGATGGTGTGGCGATAGGCTCGCCCTTGGGCGTATTCTTTGCCAACTTTTACATGGGAGTAGTAGAGGAGAGGGTATTCTCCCAAGTTGAGTGCCCCCTCGCTTACTAACGTTACATTGACGATACCTTCATCAAAGCTACTTCCACCGAAGCCATCGAGAACTTAAGGAGGACCTTCGAGGACAACAGCGTCCTCCACTTCACCCTAGAAAACAGCGTCAACAACAGCCTCCCGTTCCTGGACGTCTTGATTTCATCTACCAATGAGGGATTTCACACCACTGTCTACACCAAGCCTACAAATCTCGGCATGTGTCTGAATGGCGAGAGTGAATGCCCTGCCCGCTACAGGGGCTCGACCATCAAGGCCTTTGTACGCAGGGCCTTGTCACACTGCTCGTCATGGACAGACACCCACAAGGAGCTGGAAAGGGCCGCACAGGTCCTCATCAATAATGGCTATAGCAACAAGCAAGTCCAACGTGAAGTGAAGGCAGCTATTGAAAAGTGGTATGGGTCCTCTGCGGTAGAAGGGTCCGACAACACTATAGATAGGTCCGACACCTCCAACGGATCTAGTGATATTAAACTTTACTACAAAGGCTTCATGCATGCAGAATATCAGCGGGATGAGAAGGCCATCAAAGATATCATCACCAACAATGTGTCACCTACCGACGAGACCACGAAAGTGAAACTCATCATCTATTATCAGACTGCTAAGACCCGCAGCTTGATTATGAGGAAAAAACCAGAACCCCCTGATAACGACCCTCTGAGAAAGACGAATGTAGTCTACTCTTATCAAGGCCCAGTCCGAGGATGCCCCGGCAAATACATCGGTATGACTACAATGAAGCTTTCGAAGAGGATTTCGTGTCACGTCCAACAAGGTGCTATAAGGAATCACGCCTAACAGCGACATAACACCCAAATTAGTCGGGCAGACATCGTCGCTAATACCAAAATTATCGGCAGCGCCCTAGATAGCAGGCGCTTATGAATATTGGAAGGCCTGTTCATCCAGAAAGAGAAACCAGCATTGAATAAGACTCGAGAGATGTTTCTCCTGCCATCCTGTCGTCGCATCAACGCTAGGAACCAAGAACAGGACCCCCAGAATGATGACAACCCCGATCCTGACACTCCTACAAACGAAGAAATCGTCTGGCCGAGTGCCGATTTCGGCGGCGAGCATGGTCCGGAATTCCAGTCTGCTGAGCGTAGGAATGGGCTGCCTGACTTTGAGCCCGTCTCGGCACGCGCCTCAGCCAATCAGGGAACTCTGCTACCTCTCTCAGCCCAGTCCACTGAGCAAGAGAGGAGCTTGCCTGACTTTTTGGCTGGCTCGGCGCACGTCCGGACCAATCAGGATTCAGGATTCCTTCCTACCTCTCAGCCTTGGAGGCTGAGCCAAGCTCGTCGTACCTCAGCCACCCGAGCCTATAACCTCCGCTTGACCAATCAAAATTCGAGGCCCCTTTCTACAAACCAGCGCCGGGATATATAAGGCCCCAGATCCAGCCACAGCCTCACTTCTCGCCTGAAGACGGAGCAAGCAGTTCCGAAACGCGTCGCAATTTACTCCTGACTTTGCCCTGTTGTAATTTTCGAGTATTACTTGTACTTGTGTCAATTATATTGAGTCTTAACCTGAACTGTATTCTTCACCCACCTGATGAAATTCGCCGACTTGCTAGCTGAGTGTAGCAACCCAGAAAAGAGAATTGTCCGTAAAATTGAGAAATTGGACAAGAAATTTAATTCTGCCAAAGCAGCAATAGTATTCAACTCTACTTGTTTGTAGGAGGGTCTCCTACCGAGATATTAGTATTATTATTATTATTATTATTATCATTATTACTAGCTAAGCTACAACCCTAGTTGTAAAAGCAAGGAGGGTCTCCTACCGAGATATTAGTATTATCATTATTATTATTATTATCATTATTACTAGCTAAGCTACAACCCTAGTTGTAAAAGCAAGATGACAAAAGCCGAAGGGCTCCAATAGGGAAAACGGCCCAATGAGGAGACGAAATAAGGAAGCAAATAGTTTAGTGTAGCTACAACCCTAGTTGAAAAAGCAAGATGTTAAAAATCATAGGATTCCAACAGGGAAAACAGCCAAAAGATTGATTGATTGATTAGAGGTTTTCTGGCATTCTGACATTAAGGTCACTGACGCCGGTATTGTTTATTGTAATAAAAGATAAAAGAATATTCAATTAAAACCATAAAAGCAAAGATGTAATTTTAAAAGTTAAATATCTTTGAAGACCCTGCTTCTGAAATAAAGCTAAAAATACCACTAGCATGGTAGGACAAATGTCCAAGAATCTTGGCAAGGATGAACCTGCCATCTTCACCTTGAGCGTCAAACAGATATTCATTTCTCTCACCACTATATGTGGGGCATTTGGTTAACAAAAGCCTAACTGTCAATGGTACCAAACAGTTGGAAAGGCATGATGCTAAAAGCCAAAGGATTACAACAGGGAAAACAGCCCTGAGTGTACCTTCGAGCAAGAAAACTCTAATAACCCAAGACAGTGGAAAACCATGGTACATAGGTTATTTAAATTAAACAACTGTAAAATATAATTCCTTAAAATCTTTAAACAAAAATCTAACTGGAATATCTCTCTCAATTTACTTCGAAACTCCCACTCCTGTCAGCATAATGAACCACTTCCATTACACTGTTTTCCCTGAAGCAAATTCTTCTACCCATACATGCTTTAACACCAGTAATGAATGATTTAACAAAAGTAATGCATGCGTTTATCAAGCGCATAAACAAAGTAAATACCTTCCGTAACCTCCACACACCGAATATATACTATATATGAAAGTTTATATATGAAAGATGAATTTTCAAATTCAAAATCAATTTTCGAACACTCACCTGTATAACTTAACTCAGCCGATTACATCTGTGTCGACTTCAACAAAGATGTGATCGGCTGAAATAAGTTATACGGGTTAGTGTGAGGCAAATCTATTTACCGAGTTACTGTTCCTAAAATATTTTATTTTAATTGTTTATTACTTCTCTCTTAGTTTGTTTATTTCCTAGTTTCCTTTCCTCACTCGTCTGTTTTTCCCTGTTGGAGACCTTGGGCTTATATCATACTTATTTTCCATCTGTGGTTGTAGCTTAGCTAAAATAATAATAATAATAATAATAATAATAATAATAATAATAATAATAATAATAATAATAATAATGCATATCTAGGTACTTCAACACAAATGAAATTATCATATTCGTTATCAATACAAGAAATTTTTGACGTGCAGATAATTTTTCCAAAAGCAAGCCACTGTGATCTCCAAGCAAAGGAAAACAGTTAATAATTTAAACAAAATATTTAAATATAATTAGCCACAAAAAACTAATTAAGGGAAAATTATTCATACGATCATGCATCTCCCTTTGTGCGAGGGAGAGGAAGACTTTCATAAATTACCATCCATAATGATTAAAAACATCAAGTTACTTATTAAAACCACAATATATTTTCAGCTTTTCAAGATACATCTGTTTACTGCAGGTTTCCCTTATCAACGTCAATTACCCGATAAATGAGTAAAATTATCACAAATATATGAAATATTAACAATGAAACATATCAGGCGTGATTTATTAGCAGTATATATTGTAGCAATAATGATAGTTTCTTACCAATTGCGATCGAGGATAGATAATAAGATCACCATAAAATGTATGTGTGTGTACATCTATCTATCTATCTATCCATCTATATACATACATACATACATACATACATATATATATATATATATATATATATATATATATATATATATATATATATATATATATATATATATATCTTACATATAACTGTAATCAAACAGTTTTACATGTTTCTTAAAAAAGGTCCAGAAAAAAGTATGTATTCAGACGTTATGAACAACTAGAGCACGGACTTCACCTCAGAAATAGTTTCATGAAGAATGTCTGCAGGAACAAGTTATACCGAAAATGTATGGCTTTACACGCTGGACGTCAACGTCGGACCCCTTTCCTAATTCCTCCAGAACATTTCTGCAAGAACGAATTAAGTCAGCAAATCAAGACATCTACGTAACGCGGAAGAATATAAGCGAATTGGGGGGGGGGGGTCTCTCCCTCTGCTGTGCCGAGATAATGGTATGCATGTACAGAGATCTTTCCTCGTATGTACTGACTGGTGCTATTAATAGTAATGTGAATCACTCGAGATATTACATAATAAATTAGAGAGACTCGTACGAGATAGTACTTGGAACAATTTAGGATTAGAAAATAACGTTTTAAATTTATCGAACCGTCCACTCTCAGTTAATGAGCAAACAGCTCTAAATCGACGTATTTCCTTTGCTATGAAACCCGGACGGGAAAGTCTTTTTGAATATGTGGTGGCCTTTGATAAACATTTCTCTAAAAATAATTTTGAAAAAGAAGAAATTTGTCTGAAAGGAATTTTATTGAATGCATTAGAACGAAATAACAGTAAAAATCCGCTCCCTAAAAGGTTTCCTAAAGAATTTTTTTCAATACGCAAAACTGATAATATCAATATCACAAAATTGGATAAAGACGGCAAAATAGTTATTCTCGATAAAAAGTCGTATGTCAACAAAGCTCAATAGCTCTTTGATGATGAATCTACGTATGAAAAACTAATACAAGACCCCCATAACTATTGCTCCGGAATTTTTCAAATCTCTAAGAAAAATCGGAAACAACAAAAAAGACATCGAGGTCTTAGAAAAGTTCAAAGTTATGAACCCTTCATTGCCATATTTGTACGGCCTCCCAAAAACTCACAAGGACGGTATTCCCTTGCACCCGATCGTCTCATGCAAAGGGTTATTTATGTATATATCAAAATGGTTAGCAGACTTGCCGTCTCCCTTTCTAGGGAGTTTTTCTTCCGCTCATATCAAGCATGCAGAATACTTCAGCCGAAATTCAACAGATTAAATACCCCGGTAAACAATGTAAAACTCTTAAGTCTTGACGTAGAATCATTATTTACAAATGTGCTGATCAATGATGTACTATATATACTCATTCTTTTAATGAGGCGCCTTTGCACTGACTCGCAGCAGTGCCTTTTTAGCTCGGAAAAGTTTCCTGCTATCTGATTGGTTAGAATTATCTAGCCAAACCAATCAGCGATCAGGAAACTTTTCCGCGCTAATACAGCACCCCTGCGATCGGCGCAAATCTGCCTCACTAAACAGAATTGACTATATGTTTCTTGAGGGAAAACTTAATCCTCTATAAAGATCACTTCCCCCTTGGTATTGAAAAGACAATTAAGTTAATTAAACTGTGTGACAAAAATTTGGTTGTAGTATGGGCAGCCCATTATCCCCAATTTTAGTTAATCTCTACATGGAGTACTTTGAAACGGAAATTTTAACAACGATTAAACCTACGAATATGGTTTGGCAACACTATGTTGACATTTTCACGTATTGGGATAATAGCAGGGGAGATTTTAATGGATATTTCAGTAATCTATATTCCCTAGTCCCTAACATAAAATTTAAAATTAAATGGGAAAAAGATGGAAAATTAGTTATAAGGGAATCGTCATGGTACAATTTCACTGTGTATAGAAAACCAACTTTCTCGATTTCTTACATTCATTTCTTTAGTTTTCACGACATTTCTGGAAAAATTGGAGTATCTTGTAATCTATTTCTTAGAGGCTTGAGAATCTGTTCCAGAGCCTACTTTAGTAAAGAATTTGAAATTTTTCGTAATTATTCGTAAACAACTCGCCCAGCTATTCTACCAGAGTTAAGTCATAGAAAAGGCCACCAACAAAGCCAACACGATATATAATAAACATCATGATGTTACTAACCAAAGAGATTTTAAAAATAAGATAAAACTCCTATATATAGAAGGTATTAAAAATATAACAATATGAAAACTGAGAACCCCTTTGTTTTTTCATATCCCAAGACCATAGGAAGCGCCCTTATTAATGTTTATCAAAATAAAAGATATAGAATCCGGCGTTTATCAAGTACCATGTGGGGATTGTGAAAAAGTCTACGTTGGTAATAAAATATTTACATCATATATCAGACAGATAGAACCTAGGACGTGTAGTTGCGAGTAATCTGTGGCATATATATATATATATATATATATATATATATATATATATATATATAATCTTTTTGTTATATAAAATTACCCTTAATCAACGACTTAAAGGATCTTGCTACGTTAAGAAAACTTCAATTGCAGTAGAAGGATCACTCCATGGCAATAGAAGTGCTCCAGAGATTCATATATTCTTGACACGTGTCAAGCTATATATATATTTCTTTTATGTCACGCTCAGTCTCTCTCCGTCTCTTAGGTAGCGGAGTGTGTGTAGTCATACTCTGGTGAGAGGGGGTACCCCGAGAGGAATACTCGGAAACTACATTCTCCCACAAATTACCGGACAAGCGAGTTGTAGTTAGGAAAGGGTGAAGGGGTGGGAAGGGTTGAATCTGCATGTGCATGCATATCTATATATATTTAAATGCCAATTTTGACAGATCAGGTATACAATTTAGCGACTTAAATAGTTTATGAATGTGTGCAATAAGAACATTGATTTTACACCACAAGTAAAAAAAAAATTCGATATTTATTTCTAAAAATATCATAGGATTTTTTAGGATGACCAAAACTTTATAACTCTACAGTATTCCTATTGGGCAAATAATAAACACTGCACTTTCATTATAACACGGCACACAATCATAATAGAGCAAAAGATAAACAGCAAACTATCCTGATAGGAAAAGATGAACAGCATACAATCATAATATAAAAAGACGAAAAGTGAAATAATAGAAATGAAATTGCTTAATAAGCAATATCCAACGTTCCTCTCTGAACCATTACTCCAAGAGAGAAAAACCTAACATTTAATACACCCACATTCCAACAACCGAATGATTATGCAACAGAAACTTTATTCCCAGCCAATCCTACGTAGAGACCTTTGACCAAAAATCATAAAGAAGAAAAACGAGCAGCAGAAAAAATCTAAGGGGTTAGGCGCCATGTTACGGACCCCCCCCCCCCCCAGGGAAAAAAGCCACCATTCCTAAACTACATCACGAATTTCCACCCCATGAACCACATCGAGAGCAGTCTCTCCATGAAACCTGATGAATAAAATGGGCCGCGGGGAGAGAGAAAAAAAAAAAGACAAGTCTTGAAGAAAGCTTGTTCTGCTACGAATGGGTATGAGCTAATATATAGAGGGAGAAAAATGAGATAAAAATATGCAAATGAGATTATGACCCGTATAAAGAAAACTTCATCAAACGATGAAAGTCAGGTTGAGAGGAACTACGGACATGACAAAGATATCTATTCAAGGGTAGCATTAATATTGGAGATTTTTGACTGGACGATGTTAACCTTCCAATTCAATTTCACGAAGAAGTGGAATCTAGGAAATAATCTTTAATTAAACTTAGTTTTACATATTTACTCAATTGCTTTAAAAATCAGCATTCTTTTTCTTATTGACAAGTGATTGTCTTTAAATTCAGCTTTACTCTGTAGGTATTGAATGAGCATAATTACGAAGGGGATTGTACCGAGGAATACATCTTCCTTACAATTTGTGTATGATTCTTTCACAATGCTCTAATTGCATACAAAAATACGCCAGATATCAAACACTGGAACCGCTGATGTCATTCAGCAGCCATGAACATTTGAAATTGTGTTCATAAAGAATATCAAAAAGTATATATAAAAAACTCGGATCACACTTTCCTTTATGTTATTCTTTATTTTTTGGAGACTTCACGCCGACCACCACAGCGTGGCAACCTCTACAACGTGGCAACATTGAAAAAATCTATCAAATGTCATAATCCTAACCATCGACTTATACAAAATAGCTCCCTTACCTATATACAATATACTAAATACCACCTTCAAAAACCACATAGATGGCACATAAGGGAGTGACATATTCGAAGATTGATTTGGCTGCATGAACACAGGTATATAAACCTAACCAGCCACAACTTGAACAGACAAGAACAATACGAAGGATACTTCACATTAGAAATTCCCTTTTTAATTAAAGGCCCAGAGAGTGTCTCCCCACTCTCACGAGTGTCTGATAAAAAAAGAATCAATGAATCTAAGCATGGTACCACGATTATATTTTCACTTATAGCTCCAAAAATGGGTATCCGTGGTACCATGATTGGATTTATTGTAAGTTCCAGAGGTTTTCTCAAGATCTGAGATCATAGAGAAATCAATCTATTGGGTTCCAATACATATATAAATATACATATCTATATATAAACATACATACACATATATAAATATATATACACATATATAAATATATATACACATATATAAATATATATACACATATATATATATATATATATATATATATATATATATATATATATATATATATATATATAACACACACATACATACATATAAGTCAGCGTCATAAGTTTTTTCGCAATTTTTTATCGAGAAACTACTTGACGGTTTTCAGCAGACCCCTCTATATCCGTTATGAAAATCGGCTGGGAGAAATCGACTAATTGGCAACTTAGCTGTACGCATTGGGCGGCTCAGGGAAACAACACCGACCCAGCGGGCCACTGTAGTGTTGCCACTCCTTGGGATTTTTCCCAAGATCTTGGGATTTCGGGTCCTACCTTGGGATCTTGAGATTTAAATGTAAAATTCCTTGCTTTCTTGGGATTTTCATTCATTCAGACCAACAATTACTTAAAAAAATGAAAATAGCCTCTTCTGATTATGTATCAGAACACCAATTGTATATATCATTCTAGTGTACTTGATTACTCACTCAACGTGTTACTCCCCACCCGGCCCCTCCCTCCCTAGTCCCTCCATGCCCGTACAGGTACAGTACACGTCGAGATCGAGTAAGGTGATCGTAGCTTTCCTGTCTATCTCTGAGCCTTCCGAGCCTCAGAGGGTAAGGACTCCTTACCCTCAGTGATTTATACCTTGGAGGTAAAGCAATGGCCCAGTTAATTAAAGATCCTCTTCGGGACGAAGCTTTAGTTACGAGATTTAAAACCGATTGCTTGAAGCTTCTTGTTGAACTGTCAGTTCAAATTAAGAAAAGATTCAATTTCAGTGAGAACGGAGTTATTGCAAAGCTGAATGTTTTGGATCCAAAGATAGCTCAGGGACCCAGTCCTCCCGACTCATTAATTCCACTTGCGGTTTATTTTCCTTCAGTCATATCGGAAGATCAATTAAATAATCTTGATGACCAGTGGAGAAGCTTCAGAAATTTAAGAGACCCCACCTTAGTACCTATGATAAATGACAACATTCCTGAATATTGGTATCAATTACGCAACATAAAAGATGGATTAGACAATCCAAAATTCGACCTACTATCTAATTTTATGACAACATTAACAGCCTTGCCACATTCATCAGCACGTGTCGAGCGGATATTTTCTCAAGTCAATTGTGTTAAAACTAGAATTACAAATTCTTTGAAAGCTGAAACAGTGAGGGACAGAATATTGGCAAAACAATATATCACTCGAGGTAATTCAGACTGTACTTCTTGGGAACCTGCAAAAGCTCTCATCAAAGATTTAGAAGACGGTTCAGTAAGTCGGAGATACCTTGCCAGACTTGCGAAACAGAAAGAAAATAATGAAAGCATCGCCTTTGAGGCTTGAGACAGCAGCTGAAGAAGACAATAAATAAATTCATCACTTTCAGGAAGTAGGTGAGGAAGACAATATTTGAATATGAATTTATGAACAATTATTTAATATATTGACTATATAAAAATACGCACACACACACACACACACACATATATATATATATATATATATATATATATATATATATATATATATATATATACACACGCTAATCAACATCTGGGTTTTTTTCCATTCAATCTGGTTTTTTTTTTTTTTTGAACCGTTATTCTGGGTTTTTCTGATAATTCCCATTGGCAGCCCTGGTAAGGAGGCTCGCATGATCTAGTTTGTGATTAACAGTTGAAGAACACACGTATGCACCCGCAGCAATGAGTGACTCTAGCGATCCTGAGCCTGGAACTTCTAAGAGTGGCTGTAATACTCCACCAAGAAAAAAATCAAAAGGGTGGTATCAACAATCATTTAATAAGCAATGGTTGACAGATGTCGAACTTAGAGACTGGGTGAAAGAAGATCCGAATGATAAAAATGCTGCCATCTGTAGTGTTTGTGACTGGAAACTAAAGAACTGTAATAAATCAGCACTTATGAAGCACAAAGCTTCATCAAAGCACACAAGAAATTTAGATGCAAAAAAGAACACCTTAAATATTAAACAATTTTTCAAGAGGAGTGTTGCAGAACTTCCACAAGATAAGGTTGCAAAAGCTGAAATGTATTTAACAGGTTACATGGCAGAACATGGTGTACCTTTTGCTCAAGCTGACCATTTGGTTGACGTAATAAAGAAAATGTTCCCAGTGTGTGAAACAGCTCGCAACATGAAAATGAAAAAGACTAAAGCTTCATACATGCTTCAGGATGGCATTGCATGGGAAGAAAGACAGGTGGTAGCAAAGTTTTGCAGAGAAAATTATTTTTCATTGATTATTGACGAAAGCACGGATGTTTCTGAGACTCTTTTAGAAGTGATGGTAGTGTATGATGAAAAAAAGTGTAAAGTTGCAGATTTACTTTTAGATTTTGTAGAGGTGGATGATGCGAGTGCAGAAGGACTCTATAAATCAGTAAAAGAGATGTTGGAAAAGGAAGAGATACCCTTACAAAATATTGTAGGGTTTGCAAGTGACAATTGTTCCACTATGCTAGGGGTAAATAATGGATTTCAAGCTCATCTAAAGAGAGACCTTCCGTCTGTGTTCATTTTAGGGTGTGTATGTCACTCATTTGCCTTATGTTCGAGCCATGCCAGTAACACATTGCCATCATTCCTTGAAACATTCTTAAAAGATGTGTGTTCTTATTTTTCAAGGAGCAGTAAACGTCAACACCAATTTCAGATGATTCAAGATGTAGTACAGTCTCCTAAGCACAAAATGTTGAAACTGTCACAGACTCGATGGCTGTCAATGGGGTTGGTATTATCGAGGATTTTAGAACAATGGGATGCACTGCAGTTATTCTTTCAGGGAGAAGCTAAAACAGATAAGGTGGATGGGGCATCGCAAATTAGCAAGACCATGGCTACCCCAGGAACAAAGCACATGTTATTATTCCTTAATTACATCATAAGTAAAGTTGATAAAATGAACCTTGAGTTCCAATCTCAATATTTTCGAATTGCAACCCTATATTCTACTATATCAGATGAATATAGAAGTATCCTTGCTTTGTTTGTAGATGAAGACATTCTTCATTCACATAGTTTGGCAGAACTTGATCCTAATGATGCTGCAAAACACAAAAGCATTATAGAACTTGGTGGCAGATGTGAGGCCATGCTCATTAAGCAGCCATTAGGAGAATATGAAGGCAGATTTCGGAATGATTGTAAGAGATTTTTGGTAGAGTTGTGCACTCAAATGAAGAAAAGATTCAATTTTAAGGAGGATAGTATTCTTGCTATGTTAAGTATCATGGATCCCAAAGCAGCACTTTCACCTCAGAGAGGGATTAAATCTATTGGAAAACTGGCAGTGAATTTTCCAAACTTAGTTAAAGAAGAAGATTTAGATGAATTGCAAGATCAGTGGAAGGATTTGTTGCAATTCAAGGAATCTCTGAAAAACATCTCGGGTATGCCTGCAACCTCATTCTGGCTCGAGTTGAAATCAATTAAAGACGCCAATAATCAGACAAAGTTCCATCATCTCTCTACGTTTATGTGCAATTTAATGGTGCTTCCACACTCATCTGCCTGTGTAGAGAGGGTATTTTCCCAGCTGAATCGTATTAAAAATAAGCAAACTAACAAGCTGTAAGTGTCAACTGTTACAAACCGCATTCTTGCAATGCAATCCATTTCAAGGCAAGATGGGTGCCACCGTTGGGAACCCTCACCTGCACTCATTAAAGATGTTAAAGGAGGGAAGTGTCATAAGCGATATATGGAACGAGAAGCTAGCAGAAAAGGAGGTGAACTGGCAACTTTAAATGCGGATGAAGGTGATACTGACGAGATTGAAGAAGCCATGAATGTTTACCTCAATTAGCAACTGCTTCAGGTGAGAAATATATACTGTATCACTCAAATCAATTGGTTTTACCTTTCAAATGTGTTTTGAGGGTCTTGGGAATTTATAGTCAATCTTGGGATTTTTCATGGGTCGTTTTTGGGAATTACAAAATTTTATAGTGGCAACACGTCCCAGCCAGTGTTGGCCTTGACTTCATTCAGTGCGAATATCTTCAGTTTTTGGGACGCGCTCCCTCTTCTTTGTCACATGGTGTGCTTTATGTTGTGGAGCTGTGTTGTTTGTAATCAT
>NC_090766.1:19511400-19523900 GCF_036898095.1 Palaemon carinicauda
TGCTTCTGAAATAAAGCTAAAAATACCACTAGCATGGTAGGACACATGTCCAAGAATCTTGGCAAGGATGAACCTGCCATCTTCACCTCGAGCGTAAAACAGATATTCATTTCTCTCACTACTATATGTGGGGCACTTGGTTAACAAATGCTTAACTTTCAATGGTACCAAACAGTTTGAAAAGCATGATGCTAAAAGCCAAAGGACTACAACAAGGAAACCAGCCCTGAGTATACCTTCGAGCAAGAAAACTAACCCAAGACAGTGGAAAACCATGGTACATAGGTAATTCAAAATAAAAAATTGTAAAAAATATCCTAAATTTTTAAGCAAAAATCTAACTGGAAGATCTCTTTCAATTTCTCCCACTCCTGTCAGCACCACTTCCATTACACTATTTCCCTGAAGCAAATACTTCTAGCCATACATGCTTTAACACCGGTAATGCATGATTTAAAAAAAGTAATGCATGCGTTTATTAAGTGCATAAACAAAGTAAATACTTGCTGTAACCTCCAGACACCGAATATATACTATATATGAAAGTTTATATATGAAAGATGAATTTTTAAATTCAAAATTTATTTTCGAACACTCACCTGTATAACTTAACTCAGTCGATTACATCTGTGTCCACTTCAACGCAGATGTGATCGGCTGAAATAAGTTATACAGGTTAGTGTGAGGCAAATCTATTTTAACGAGTTACTGTTCCTAAAATATTTTATTTTAATTGTTTATTACTTCTCTCATAGTTTGTTTATTTCCTAGTTTCCTTTCCTCACTGGTCTAGTTTTCCATGTTGGAGACCTTGGGCTTATATCATCCTACTTTTCCATCTGTGGCTGTAGCTTAGCTAAAATAATTATAATAATTATAATAATAATAATAATCGAGGGCGTACTTACTTGCAGAAGGATGGTGTAGCGATGGGCTCGCCCCTGGGAGTCCTATTCGCAAATTTCTACATGGGAGTTGTAGAAGAGAGAGTTCTCCCGTGTAGAATGCCCCTTTCTGTACTTTAGGTACTTAATGTAGCTGATACCTTTGTGAAGGCAAGATCAAGTGATGAAATCTAGACTTTGAGGAGGACGTTTCAGGACCATAGTGTACTCCGTTTCACCCTCGAACACAGCCAAGATAATCGCCTCCCGTTCCTGGATGTCCTAGTCACCTCGACGGAGAATGGATTCCGGACCACAGTGTATACCAAACCCACAAACCTAAGCATATTCTTGAATGGAGACAGTGAGTGCCCCACCGATATAAGAGTTATACCATCAAGGCTTATATCAGGAGGGCCCTGTTGCACTGTTCCACCTGGTGCAACACACACAAGGAACTGGACCGAATATCCCAAGTACTTGTCAACAATGGATTCTCCAATAAGCACGTCCAAAAGGAAGTCAGGAAAACAGTAGACAAGTGGTACGAACCTGCCCTGCAGAGAGACCCGACAGTAGCAATAACATCAAGCTATTTTATAAAGGACATATACATCCGAATTACCTGAAAGACGAGAAGGCAATGAAAGAAATCATCAAGAATAATGTATTCCCTATTGAAGACACCCAGAAATTGGATTTCATTATATATTACCAAACGACCAAGACGAAAAGCCTTATTATGGGGAATAACCCAGCGCCCCCAGAGCAGGATTTCTTAAAGACGACGAATGTTTATATGCATATCAATGCCCTTTCCGTGGCTGTCCCTTGAATTATATTGGCATGACAACTATGCGTCTTTCGAAGAGAATTTCTTGCCACGCACAGCAAGGGGCTATAAAGAATCATGCCCCACAAAGACACAACATCCACATTTGTCGAGCTGACATTGTTAGTAACACCAAGATTATTGGTAGCGCCCCAGATAGTCGACGTTTACGCATCCTAGAAGCTTTACTGATACAGCGAGATAAACCCACCCTTAATACGACTCAAGAGATGTTTTTGTTACCATCAAGCCACCGTACTGATACATCAAGAAACCCCCATCAAGGAGGACCTAATGAAGACCCCACCAACCACGAAAATACCCCGAATTTTGACACCGGAGTAGGAAATGATCTCGGCAACGTGGGACAGTTTGCTGAGCAGGAGAGCAGCCTGGCTGGCTCAGAGCGCGCCTCAGCCAATCAAAATTCAGGGCCCATGATGACGTCACAGACTGCTATTCCCGGCCGAGCTCGCCGTACACCAGACACCAGATGAAAATTTGAGGCCACTCACCTGTAATCCTGATCCTGGGTATATATACCCCCTGACTGCAGCACCGCCATCCCACACAGGACTGCATTGATGCACACAGCAATGGGATAGAAACTCGGGCAAGGTGTCCCAATTGTGCGGGACCCCATCATGCGTGCAACAAGAAATGCCCAGAACTCTTGAAAAGGCTACAAACCCCACTGACAGCCCCACCGAACACAACTGAGACTGCACCAATGCAGGCACCGAAACCCCAACGGGTTCCACGATCCAGGCCTCCTCGTCGACCATCGGGGGCTCCCCCTTCCAGTCTCTCTACTGCAACCACGAGCCAAGAACCTAGCACTAATGCTAGCCCAGCTAACGAACCTCCATCCAACGCTGTTCAATCTCCTCCCCATTCCCCAGCAATATCCTCCATCCTCTCCCAGGCAGAGACCCTGCCAGTGGATACCTTGATCCCCCTAATATTGCAATTCGTAGTCCAAGTCTGCTCCCTTGTCCAGACACCCTCCTCTACAATACAATCCCTCCTTAGTCCCATAGTTTCACCCGCCCTCGTGCAGAGATAAGCACCTATGCTTTGAACAGCCACTTTATTCTAATACTCAAAGCTTCTTCCCTCCTCTCCCAGTATCTCCTACTTACTGGGACTTACTGCTATCAACACTTTTACCTACCACTAAAATCTTTCATTTCGGCTCCAAGTAGTCCTGATTCTTGGTCCACACACGGTCATGCTCTGGGTGGTGAGCTACCACCCTTGCAACCACGCTCAAGGTGCTGAGCAGTTGCAAAGCCAGAGTGGCTAAACTTATACGACTATGCTCAAGGGGCTGAGCGGTCACACCTGCAGCCAAGCTGAATGAGCTGAGCGGCTGCAGGACCAGACATGAGAAACTGTTGCTGCTGTGCAAACAAAAAATCCTTAATCTGTGCTTTGAAATAAATAAAGGTTTCGACCCAGCACATACCCAATAATCCAACCTCAGAGACGGGCTGCCAACGCAAGAGCCCGTGTTCAGCAGTATTATTACTGGCTGGACAATCTAAGCAAGCAAGCAAGCAAGCAAGCATCCACCTCACTCTCTACCTGAAGACTAAGAAGGACTTATCCTCGAAACGCGTCGTAGTTTCTACCATTTTGTATCGAAGGTTTTACTTATATTTTGCAAGAATATACTTGAGAAGTCTTCCCGATTTTGTCATTCATCTGGCAGATGAATTTTTCAAGTCTGCTGGCTGATTGCAGCGCTCTAGAGAAGAGAATTATCCGGAAAATAGAAAAATTGGATAAGAAAATAAACTCTGCTGATGCAGCTATTACTTTCAACTCAACTGGAATAATAATAATAATAATAATAATAATAATAATAATGCATATCTAGGTACTTAAATAGGAATAAAATTATCATTCGTTACCGCGATGAAGAAAATTTTTGACGTGCAGATAAATTTTCCAAAAGTAAGCCATAGTGATCTCCAAGCAAAGGAAAACAGTTAATAAATTAAATATACAAAATATTTAAATACAGCATTAGCCACAAAGAACTAATTAAGGGAAAATTAATCATACGATCATGCATCTCCCTTTGTGCGAGGGAGAGGAAGGCTTTCATAAATTACCATCCATAATGATTAAAAACATCAAGTTACTTATTGAAACCACAATATATTTTCAGCTTTTCAAGATGCATCCGTTTACTGCAGGTTTCCCCTATCAACGTCAATTACCCGATAAATGAGTAAAACTATCACAAATATGCGAAATATTAACAATGAAACATATCAGGCGTGATTTATTAGCAGTATATATTGTCAAATAATGAGTTTCTTACCAATTGCGAGCAAGGATACATAATAAGATCACCATAAAATGTATGTGTGTGTACATCTATCTATCTATCTATCTATCTATATATATATATATTATATATATATATATATATATATATATATATATATATATATATATATATATATATATATATAATCGCCCACAAAAATAGCAAAGCACGTCTTCAGACGTTATAAACGACTAGTGCACGGACTTCACAGGAGGAAAAACCAGAAATACACTCTTCAAGAAACCAAGTTATGCCGAAAATGTCTGGCTTTTCACGCTGGACGTCAACATCGGACCCCTGTCCTAATTCCTCCAGGACATTTCTGCAAAAACGAATTAAGTCAGCAAATCAAGACATCTACGTAACGCGGAGGAATATAAGTGAATTGGGGGTCTCTCTTCTTCTGCTGTGCCGAGATGATGATAAGTACAGAGATCTTTCCTGATATGTACTGACTGGTGCCATTAATAGTAATGTGACTCACTCCGAGAAATTATATAAAAAATGAGAGACTCGTACGGAATAGTACTTGGAACAATTTTGTATTAGAAAATAACGTTTTAAATTTATCGAACCGTCCACACTCAGTTAATGAGCAAACAGCTCTAAATCGACGTATTTCTTATGCTATGAAACCCGGACGGGAAAGTCATTTTGATTATGTGGTGGCCTTTGATAAAAACATTTCTCTAAAAATAATTTTGAAAAAGAAGAAATTTGAATTAAAGGAATCTTATTGAATCCATTAGAACGAAATAACAGTAAAAACCCGCTTCCTAGAAGGTTTCATAAAGCAATTTTTGCAATACGCAAACCTGATAATATCAATATAAAAAAATCGGATAAAGACGGCAAAATAGTTATTCTCGATAAAAAGGCGTATGTCAACAAAGTTCAATAGTTCTTTGATGATGACACTACGTATGAAAAACTAACAAAAGACTCCCGTAACTCTATTGCTCCGGAATTTTTCAAATCTGTAAGAAAAATCTGAAACAATATAAAAGACATCGAGGTCTTGGAAAAGTTCAAAGTTATGAACCCTTCATTGCCATATTTGTACGGCCTCCCAAAAACTCACAAGGACGGTATTCCCTTGCACCCGATCTTCTCATGCAAAGGGTTATTTATGTATATATCAAAATGGTTGGCAGACTTGCCGTCTCCCTTTCTAGGGAGTTTTTCTTCAGTTCATATCAAGCATGCAGAACACTACTTCATCCGGAATTCAGCAGATTAAATACCCCGGTAAACAATGTAAAACTCTTAAGTCTTGACGTAAAATCCCTATTTACAAATGTGCCGATCAATGATGTACTATAATCATTCTTTTAATTAGGCGCCTTTGCACTGACTCGCAGCGGTGCCCTTTTAGCACGGAAAAGTTTCCTGCTAACTGATTGGTTAGAATTATCTTGCCAAACCAATCAGCGATCAGAAAAATTTTCCGAGCTAAAACGGCACCCCTGCGATCGGTGCTAATCTGCCTCACTAAAAAGAATTGACTATAGGTTTCTTGAGGGAAAAATTAATCCCCTATAAAGATCACTCTCCTCTTGATATTGAAAAGACAATTAAGTTAATTAAACTGTGTCACAAATATTTGGTTGTAGTATGGACGCCCCATTATCCCCAATTTTAGCTAATCTCTACATGGAGTACTTTGAAACGGAAATTTTACAACGATTAAACCTACGAACATGGTTTGGCAACACTATGTTGATGACATTTCCACGTATTGGGATAATAGCAAGGGAGATTTTAATGTATAATTCAATAATCTACATTCCCTAGTCTCTAGCATAAAATTTAAAGCTGAATGGGAAAAAAGATAGAAAATTAGCTTTTTTGGCCATTAATTATAAGGGGATCGTCAGGGTACAATTTCACTGTGTATAGAAAACCAAGTGCCTCTATTTCTTACATTCATTTCTTTAGTTTTCACGACATTTCTGTAAAAATTGGAGTACCTTGTAATTTATTTCTTAAGAGGCTTGAGAATCTGTTCCAGAGCCTACTTTGGTAAAGAATCTTTAATTATTCGTAAACAACTCGCCCAGCTATTCTACCAGACGTAAGTCATAGAAAAAGCCATCAACAAAGCCAACAGGATATATTATAAACATCATGATGTTACTAACCAAATAGATTTTAAAAATAAGATAAAACTCCTATATATAGAAGGTATTAAAAATGTAACAAATAATATCAAAACTGACAACCCCTCTGTTTGTTCATATCCCAAGACCATAGGAAGCACCCTTATTAATGTTTATCAAAATAAAAAGATATGGAATCCGGCGTTTATCAAGTACCATGTGGGGAATGTGAAAAGTACGTTGGTAATAAAATATTTACATCATATATCAGACAGACGGAACCTACGACGTGAAGTTGCGACTAATCTGTGGCGAAAAAAAAAAAAAAAAAAAAAAAAAAAATATCTTGCTAGATTCGGAAAATTTCAATTGCAGTAGAAGGATCACTCCATGGCAATGTAAATGCTCCAGAGATTCATATATTCCTGAGACTTGATATTATATACCACCCTCCCCTATATAATAAAGAGCAACGTGTCTGGCTTTATATATATTTGTTTTCTGTCAGGCTCAGACACTATCCGTGTGTGAGTGTGTGTGTGTAGTTATACTCTGGTGAAAGGGGGTACCCCGAGAGGAACACTCAGAAACTACATTCTCCCACATATGATCGAACAAGCGGGTTGTGGTCAAGAGAAGGGGACGGGATGGGAACGGTTGAATCTGCTTGCGTGTGCATCTCTCTCTATATATTCAGATGCCATTTTTGATGAATCTGGTACACTAGTAAGAATAGACTTTCACTCAAGACTTTTAGAAGACACAATTTAGCGACTTTAATAGTTTAAGAATTAGTGCAACATGAACACTGATTTTATACCCGATTTAATTTTGTTCTATCTAAAATAAATTTTATATTTATTTTCATAAATATCATTATTTTTTTTTTAGATGGATCAAAGCTTAATAACTCTGAAACATTTTTATTGGGCAAATAACAAACACTGCACTTACATTTTATCATGGCATACAATAATAATAGAAAAAAGATGAACAGCATACAATCATAATAGAAAAAGACAAAAAGTGAAATATAAATGAAATTGCTTAATAAGCAATATCCAACGTACCCCTCCGAACCATTACACCAAGAAAGAGAAAACCTAACATTTAATACACCCGCATTCCAACACAACCGAATGATTATGCAACAAACTTTATTCCCAGCCAATCCTACGTAGAGACCTTTGACCAAAAATCATTAAGAAGAAAACGAGCAGCATAAAAAAAATCTAAGGGGGCGAGGCGCCATGTTACGAAACCCCACCCCCTCCCTAAAAAAAGCCACCATTCCTAAACTACATCACGAATTTCCACCCCATGAACCACATCCAGAGCAAAGAGTCCGTGAAATCCGATGAATAAAATGGGCCGCGAGAGAGAGAGAGAGAGAGAGAGAGAGAGAGAGAGAGAGAGAGAGAGAGAGAGAGAGAGAGAGAGAGAGTGAGTCTTGAAGAAAGCTTGTTCCGCTACGAATGGGTATGAGCCAATGTATAGAGGGAGAAAAATGAGATAAAAATATGTAAATGAGATTATGACCCGTATAAAGAAAACTTCATCAAACGATGGAAAAGTCAGGTTGAGAGGAACTACGGACGTGACAAAGATATTTATTCAAGGGTAGCATTAATAGTAGAGATTTTTGACTGGACGATATTAACCTTCCAATTCTATTTCACGTAGGAGTGGAATCTAGAAAATAATCTTTAATTAAACTTAGTTTTACATATTTACTCAATTGCTTTAAAAATCATCATTCATTTCTTTTTTATTGCCAAGTGATTGTCTTTAAATTCAGCTTAACTCTGTAGGTATTGAATGAGCATAATTACGAAGGGGATTGTACCGAGGAATACATCTTCCTTACAATTTGTGTATGATTCTTTCACAAAGCTTTAATTGCATACAAAAAATAGGCCAGATATCAGACACTAGAACCGGTGATGTCATTCAGCAGCCTTAAATATTTAAAGGTGTTCATATAAAACCTATATAAAAACACTCTAATCACACATTTCCTTATGTTATTATTGATTTTCTCGGGACTTCACGCCAACCACCACAACGTGGCAACATTGGAAAATTCCCTATCAATGTCCCAATCCTAACCATCAACACTCATACCAAGTAGCTCCTTTAACTATATACAATATACTAAATACCACCTCCAAAACCATATAGATGGCACATAAAGGAGACGCATATTCGAAGATTGATTTGGCTGCATGAATACAGGTATATGACCTAACTAGCCACAACTTGAACAGACAAAAAAAATACGAAGGATACTTTACATTAGAAATTCCTTTTTTAATTAAAGACCCAGAGAGTGTCTCCCAACTCTCACTTTTACGAGTGTCTGATAAAAAAGAATTAAATGAATTTAAGCTTGGTACCACCAACACTTTTTTTATAGCTCCAAAAATGGGTATCCGTGGTACCATGATAGGATTTATTGTGAGTTCCAGAGGTTTTGTCAAGATCTAAGATCATAGAAAAATCAACCTCTTGCGTTCCATATAAATATATAAATATACATATATATATATATATATATATACATACATATATACACACATATATATGTACATATCTATGCATACATACATATCTATATATACACATATACATACATACAGTATATATATACATATATATATACATATATATAAAAACATATACATATGCATATATATACATATACATATATATATACATATATACATATATATATACATATATACATATACATATATACATATACATAAATATATATACATATATACATTTACACAAATATATATACATATATATACATATACATACATATATATACATGTGCAGAAGAACCACAGGGAAAATGAAAATACGAAATATACGATCAAGTCCTGACTAGTTTCGAGATACTTCTTCAGAGGACTGATTTATTAAGAGGTTTCTTTACATTTTATAGGGAAAGTAAACGTACGAACATACGTATAGAGGCTTACAGAACAATGACACTCCCTTACCAGATCTGATAAAAAAAGGTTTGTACAATATCACCAACATTGCCATATATGTATGGAACTATTAAAACTCATATGCCAAATTATCCAGCTAGGCCAATAATTAGCTTTGTAGGTTCAGCAGCATATAAATTATCTAAGTACCTTGTGAATATCCTCAATCCTTTAGTTGGCACCGTTTCATATTCAAATATAAAAAATAATGTAGACTTGATTAACAAACTGAATGAAGTACAGATTAACAGTACCTGTAGGCTTGTCAGTTTTAATGTAGTCTCACTATTCACTAGAGTACCTATCGATGACATGTTGGAATTTTTATCTGAAACCTTAGATAATAGACAATTGAATCTACCATTTTACAAAAACACTTTAATAGAATTAATTAAACTATGTATAAAAGATTGTAAATTTGAATTCAATGGGAGATTTTATGCACAAACATTTGGTATGGCTATGGGAAACCCTTTATCCCCAGTATTGAGTAATCTATATATGGAATTTTTTGAAAGTAGAATCTTAAATAACATCATACCTAATAATGTAAAATGGTTTCGCTATATTGACGACATAATGTGTGTGACCAGGAAATGGCTCTTTTTCTATTATTCTTTTAAGTTTGATGGAAAACTTGTTGTCAGATAAGTAAGTTTTCCATCAAACTTAAAAGAATAGAAAAAGAGTTCGGCTGCCTCAACATCCAACTAATCCCAATCAATCCACTCAAAATTAATGTATTTTTTGGCTACAAAGACAAACTGCAGACCTTTATGAGGTCCAACATCATTATAAATTCAAGTGCCTGGGATGTCCCAGTATCTATGTTGGATCTTGCCGAAGGTTGTTGCAGGTGAGATACTGTAGCCATATGGGATACAGCTTTAGAACGGGTCAGAGACTTGGTAACCCAGAATTTTCTAATATAAGGAATCATGCCACCTCTTGCAAAATCCAAGTAAACAAAAAACACTTTTCAATTATTGGTGGGACAAAACATAGCGAATTTTTAACTACCCTTGAGTCATTATATATCAAACGTCTTGTTCCTTCTTTAAACTCTATCTCTGCCTCTCCTCTTTTCTTAGCATAACGGAAGTCGTAGGTGGGTAACAATTTTTACTCATTCGTTCTTCACCTTTTCCTATGGATGGTCTGGTGAGCACTGGTTCTTTTGTGTTTTACTGTTTTAGTTTTTTACGATTTTCTGTTATAAAATCAATAATGTTTTAATACTCTTTTACTATTTTGTTTTAAATTATTGTACAAATTTTAAAAATTTTATATTTACATCTTTTACAGATGGATAATGAACATTGCAATGTTCGAAACGTCTCCTAAATAAATTATGGCCTTTTTACTGATGTGTTTTTGGACCCTGCTGCACACCATATATATATATATATATATATATATATATATATATATATATATATATATATATATATATATATATATATATATATATATATATATATAAAATATATATATAAATATATATATATATATATATATATATATATATGTGAGAGAGAGAGAGAGAGAGAGAGAGAGAGAGAGAGAGAGAGAGAGAGAGAGAGAGAGAGAGAGAGAGAGAGAGAGAGAGAGAGAGAGAGAGTGCGAAAACATAGAAAAACGGTTAAGACTTTATCTGATAAGTACAGATAATTCTCAATATATTATAAAATAATAGCATAGGGCGGAAATAATCCCACAATGTTATTGATACCCTCAAAATATTTTTAATTTTAAAATTAAATTAGCCTCACTTAATACGATTTTGGGTGAAACTATAGATTACAAATTTTACTTTTTTTTTCGTGATTATAAGCGAGATTTGCGCCATGGGAAAAAAAAAAGGAAAAAATCATAAACATCAAATAATCCCACAATGTTTTTGATACCCTCAAAATATTTTGAATTTTGAAAATAATTCAGCCTCACTTAATACGATTTTGGGTGAAACTATATATTACAAATTTTACCTTTTCTTCGTGATTATAAGCGAGATTTGCGCCATGGGAAGAAAAAGGAAAAATCAAAAGTCAAATAAAATTACTCTGTTCTTCAACCGGATAACTCCAGTTCACAGACTAATTCTGGTTACTAAAGATATTACCGAAACTCCCCATGAAAGCAAGGATAACAGAATATGAGAACTGTTGCGTGTTTCATTATACCAGAGCCAAGTGTTCCTCGCTTTGTTGCAATCTCCATTTTCATTCGAATTGTATGAGCCAGGTCTCTCATGCTTGCGATAGACAGCGATAGACTGCATTCTTGCAGCCATCTATCCTAGTTTCCATATTGACATTTGATCACCTCTTTCCCTTCTACATGAATAATGACAACAGGTGTGTGTGTAGTCATACTCTGGCGAGAGGGGGTACCCGGAGAGGAACACTCAGAAACTACATTCTCCCACAAATTATCGAACAAGCGGGTTGTGGTTAAGAGAAGGGGACGGGATGGGAAGGGTTGAACCTGCATTCGTGTGCATCTCTCTCTATATATTCAGATGCCATTTTTGATGGATCTGGTACACTAGTAAGAATACACTTTCACTCTAGACTTTTAGAATACACAATTTAGCGACTTTAATAGTTTAAGAATGAGTGCAACATGAACAATGATTTTATACCTAATTCTTTTTTTTTATCTAAAATAAATTTTATGATATTCTTATAAATATAGTATTTTTTCTTAAATGGATCAAAGCTTGATAATTCTGAAACATTTTTATTGGGAAAATAACAAACACTGCACTTTCATTATATCATGGCATACAATCATCATAGAAAAGAGATGAATAGCATACTATCATAATAGAAAAAGACGAAGTGAAATATAAATGAAATTGCTTAATAAGCAATATCCAACGTTCCCGGCTGAACCATTACTCCAAGAAAGAGAAAACCTAACATTTAATATACCTGCATTCCAATACAACCGAATGATTATGCAACAGAAACTTTATTCCCAGCCAATCCTACGTAGAGACCTTTGACCAAAATTCATAAAGAAGAAAAACGAGCAGCAAAAAAAATCTAAGGGACGAGGCGCCATGTTACGACCCCCACCTCCCCACCCCCGCGCAAAAAAAAGCCACCATTCCTAAACTACATCACGAATTTCCACCCCATGAACCACATCGAGAGCAGAGAGTCCGTGAAATCTGATGAATAAAATGGGCCGCCGGGAGAGAGAAAAAAAAAGATAAGTCTTGAAGAAAGCTTGTTCTGCTACGAATGGGTACGAGCTAATATATAGAGGGAGAAAAATGAGATAAAAATATGTAAATGAGATTATGACCCGTATAAAGAAAACTTCATCAAACGA
>NC_090766.1:19528900-19546400 GCF_036898095.1 Palaemon carinicauda
TCAACAGATTAAATACCCCGGTAAACAATGTAAAACTCTTAGGTCTTGACGTAGAATCATTATTTACAAATGTGCCGATCAATGATGTACTATACTTTTTCTTTTAATGGGGCGCCTTTGCACTGACTCGCATCGGTGCCCTTTTAGCTCAGAAAAGTTTCCTGCTATCTGATTGGTAAACCAATGCATATTCAGTGTCCGGGATCAGTTAAAGGCCTTAATTGTGATAAAAAACACAAGCTAATTTCATAGGTAATAATGAATGATTAAGTGAGTGGCCCTAAGACTCTAAAGTTTGTAGAATTTCAAAAGAACATCTGTTACCACTCTTGATTCAAACAATACCCATAAAAAGCAATCTTTGGTGTTGAGGCCAGAGTAGGTCTACCCTCAACTAAACTTCTAGAGGAAGTTTTGAAGACAATGGTCACTGAAGATGATTTACTTGCAACTTACACTTTTCCCTCGGACTCTAAATTGATTTAGTCTCATTTTGTTGTGACATTATATTATTTCATTGTTTTATTATCACATTAAATTGTCCAGTAGGTATTATTTTCATATTTCATTGTCACGTAGATTTTAGAAATAAAATTTTCCTCAAGTATAATGTTTGTTTGCTTATATCTCTCCGATAGTAGTCAATATGCCAAGAAAATATATTATGATTTTAGTCACTTTATAAATTGCCTGCAATTTTTAGCTGATTTGTAAATTGATAGGGTGAACAAGGCTATTCACATATTGCCTGAAAAATTGTCACTTTACAAATTGCCTGGATTTAGATACTGACTAACATATATATATATATATATATATATATATATATATATATATATATATATATATATATACATATATACATATATATACATATATACATATATATATACTGTACATATATATAAATATATATGTATATACATATATATACATATATATACATACATATATATATATACATATATATATATATATATATATATATATATATATATATATATATATATATATAACCACACATATATACATATATATACGTATATACATATATATACATATATATGTATATACATATATATACATATATATACATATATATGTATATACATATATATACATATATATACATATATATATATATATATATATATATATATATATATATATATATATATATATATAATCTAACTTACAACTGTAATCATACAGTTTAAGATGTTTCTTCAGAAACGCCCACAAAAGAAAAAAAAGTATGTATTCAGACATTAAGAACAACTAGTGCACGGACTTCACCGGAGGAAAAACCCGAAATGGATTCTTAAAGAGTGTCTGCAGGAACAAGTTATACCGAAAATGTCTGGCTTTACACAAACGTCAACATCGGACCCCTTTCCTAATTCCTCCAGGACATTTCTGCAAGAACGAATTAAGTCAGCAAATCAAGACATCTACGTAACGCGGAGAAATATAAGCAAATTCAGGTCTCTTCCGCTGTACTGAGATGATGGTATGTACAGAGATCTTTCCTCGTATGTACTGACTGGTGCTATTAATAGTAATGTGACTCACTCCGAGAAATTACATAAATTAGACACTTATACGAAATACTACTTGGCACAATTTAGGATTAGAAAATGTTTTAACTTTATCGAACCGACCACTCTCAGTTAATGAGCAAACAGCTCTAAATCGACGTATTTCTTTTGCTATGAAACCCAGACGGGAAAGTCATTTTGATTATGTGGTGGCCTTTGATAAACATTTAGTTACAAATAATTCTGAAAAATAAGAAATTTGTCAGAAAGGAATTTTATTGAATCCATTAGAACGAAATAACAGTAAAACCGCTTCCTAAAAGGTTTCCTAAAACAATTTTTTCAATACGCAAAACTGATATTATCACAAAATCGGATAAAGACGGCAAAATAGTTATTCTCAATAAATAGGCGTCTGTCAACAAAGTTCAACAGCTCTTAGACGATAACAGTACGTATGAAAAACTAATAAATTGCTCCGGATATTTTCAAATCAGTAAGAAAAATCGGAAACTATAAAAAAGACATCGAGGTCTTGGAAAAGTTCAAAGTTATGAACCCTTCATCGCCATATTTGTAGGGCCTCCCAAAAACTCACAAGGACGGTATTCCCTTGCACCCGATCGTCTCATGCAAAGGGTTATTTATGTATATATCAAAATGGTTAGCAGACTTGCCGTCTCCCTTTCTAGGGAGTTTTTCTTACGCTCATATCAAGCGTGCAGAACACTACTTCAGCCGAAATTCAACAGATTAAATACCCCGGTAAACAATGTAAAACTCCTAAGTCTTGACGTAGAATCATTATTTACAAATGTGCCGATCAATGATGTACTCTTTACTCATTCTTTTAATGAGGTGCCTTTGCACCGACTCGCAGCGGTGCCCTTTTAGCTCGGAAAAGTTTCCTGCTATCTGATTGGTTAGAATTATCTTGCCAAACCAATCGGCGATCAGGATACTTTTCCAAGCTAAAACGGCACCCCTGCGAACGGTGCATATATGCCTCGCTAAAAAGAATTGACTATAGGCTTCTTGAGGGAAAAATTATTCCCCTATAAAGATCACTCTCCTCTTGGTATTGAAAAGACAATTAAGTTAATTAAACTGTGTGACAAATATTTGGTTGTAGTATGGGCAGCCCATTATCCCCAATTTTAGCTAATCTCTGCATGGAGTACTTTGAAACGGAAATTCTAACAACGATTAAACCTACGAACATGGTTTGGCAACACTATGTTGATGACATTTTCACGTATTGGGATGATAGCTGGGGAGATTTTAATGTATATTTCAATAATCTATATTCCCTAGTCCCTAGCATAAAATTTACAACTGAATGGGAAAAAGATGGAAAATTACCTTTTTTGGACATTGATTATAAGGGAATCGTCAGGGTACAATTTCACTGTGTATAGAAAACAAACTTATTCTATTTCTTACATTCATTTCTTTAGTTTTCACGACAGTTCTGTAAAAATTGGAGTATCTTGTAATCTATTTCTTAAAGGCTTGAGAATTTGTTCCCAAGCCTACTTACGTAAAGAATTTGAAATCATTCGTAAACTACTCGCCCAGCTATTCTACCAGACGTAAGTCATAGAAAAGGCCATCAACAAAGCCAACACGATATATTATAAACATCATGATGTTACTAACTAAAGAGATTTTAAAAATAAGGTAAGACTCCTATATATAGAAGGTAATATAAATATAAAAAATATTAAAACTGAGAACCCCTTGGTTTTTCATATACCAAGACCATAGGAAGCGCCCTTGTTAATGTTTATCAAAATAAAATTGATATAGAATCCGGAGTTTATCAAGTACCTTGTGGGGATTGTGAAAAAGTCGACGTTGTTAATAAAATATTTACATCATATATCGGACCTTTGACCAAAAATCCTAAAGAAGAAAAACGAGCAGCATAAAAAATCTAAGGGACGAGGCGCCATGTTACGACCCCCACCTCCCCACCCCCCGCGCAAAAAAAAGCCACCATTACTAAACTACATCACGAATTTCCACCCCATGAACCACATCTAGAGCAAAGAGTCCGTGAAATCTGATGAATAAAATGGGCCGCGGGGAGAGAGAGAGAGAGTAAAAAAAAGATATTCTTGAAGAAAGCTTGTTCTACTACGAATGGGTACGAGCTAATATATAGAGGGAGAAAAATGAGATAAAATATATAAATGAGATTATGACCCGTATAAAGAAAACTTCATCAAACGATGAAAAAGTCAGGTTGAGAGGAACTACGGACGTGACAAAGATATTAATTCAAGGGTAGCATTAATAGGGGAGATTTTTGACTGGACGATATTAACCTTCCAATTCTACTTCACGTAGGAGTGGAATCTAGAAAATAATCTTTAATTGAACTTAGTTTTACATATTTACCCAATTGCTTTAAAAATCAGCATCCATTTTTTTTTAAATTACCAAGTGATTGTCTTTAAATACAGCTTTACTCTGTAGGTATTGAATGATCATAATTACGAAGGGGATTGTACCGAGGAATACATCTTCCTGACAATTTGTGTATGATTCTTTCATAATGCTTTAATTGGATACAAAAAATAGGCCATATATCAGACACTGGAACCGGTGATCTCATTCAGCACCCATGGATATTTAAAATTGTGTTCATATAGAATATCAAAAAGTATATATAAAAAACGCGAATCACACTCTATGTTATTCTTTATTTTTTGGGGAATTCACGCCGACCACCACAACGTGACAACCTCTAAAACGTGGCAACATTGGAAAAAATCTCTATCAAATGTCATAATCCTAACCATCGACACTCATACTAAGTAGCTCCCTTGACTATATACAATATACTAAATACCACCTTCAAAAACCACATAGAGGGCACATAAGGGGCATATTTGATTATTAATTTGGCTGCATGAATACAGGCATATAACCTAACCAGCAAAATCTTGAACAGACAACAATAATACGAAGGATACTTCACATTAGATATTCCCTTTTTAATTAAAGGGCCAGAGTGTGTCTGTACACACTCAATTTTACGAGTGTCTGATAAAAAAGAATCAATGAATCTAAGCATGGTACCACGAAGACTTTTTTAAAGCTCCAAAAATGGGTATTCGTTGTACCATCATTAGATTTAATGTGAGTTCCAGGGGATTTCTCAAAATCTAAGATTATAGAGAATTCAACCTATTGGGTTCCAAATACATATATAAATATACATACACACACACATATATATATATATATATGTACATATCTATACATATATACATCTATATATACACATACGTTATATATATACATATATATAAATATACACATATATATAAATACATATACATATATATAAATACATATACATATAAATACATATACATATATATAAATACATATATATATATATATATATATATATACATATACATACATTTTTAAATATATACATATATATATATATATATATATATATATATATATATATATTATATATATATATACATATACACATATATACATACAGTACACATATATACATATATATTTACATACATACATATATATACATATGCAGAAGAACCACAGGGAAAATGAAAATACCAAATATACGATTAAGTCCTGACTAGTTTCGTGATACTTCAAAAGACTGATTTATTAAGAAATGTTTCTTTACATTTTATAGGGAAAGTAAACGTACGAACATACATATAGAGGCTTACAAAACAATGACACTCCCATACCAGATCTGATAAAAAAGGTTTGTACAATATCACCAACATTGCCATATATGTATGGAACTTTTAAAACTCATAAGCCAAATTATCCAGCTAGGCCAGTAATTAGCTCTGTGGGTTCAGCAGCACATAAATTATCTAAGTACCTTGTGAATATCCTCAATCCTTTAGTTGGCACCATTTCATATGCAAATATAAAAAATAATGTAGACTTGATTAACAAATTGAATGAAGTACAGTTTAACAGTACCTGTAGGCTTGTCAGTTTTGATGTAGTCTCACTATTCAATAAAGTACCTATTGATGACATGTTGGAATTTTTATCTGAAACCTTAGATAATAGACAATTGAATCTACCATTTTCCAAAAATACTTTAATAGAATTAATCAAACTATGTATAAAAGATTGTAAATTTGAATTTATGCACAAACATATGGTCTGGCTATGGGAAACCCTTTATCCTCAGTACTGAGTAATCTATATATGGAATTTTTTGAAAGTAGAATCTTAAATAGCATCATACCTAATAATGTAAAATGGTTTCGCTATATTGACGACATAATGTGTGTGGGGCCAGGAAATGAAAATTTAGATAACTTTTTTTCTTAGATTGAATAGTTTGGTACCATCAATAAATTTCACTATGGAGCTGGAGAATAATTGTACCCTACCTTTTTTGGACTGTCGCATACACAGATGTAACAATACACAAAGTTTAGTGTATACAGAAAGCCAACGAATATCTCAGCATATGTCCATTACTACTCAAACCAAGACAACAAACTTAGGAAATCTGTATTTACTTCTATGTTTTTAAGAGCATTTCAAGTCTGCAGCCCTGAATATATTGATGATGAAATAAATGAGATTAGAGCAATAGGTAAAAACCTGAAGTACCCTGCAATTGTGTTAGATGATGCACTAAGAACAGCAAAAAAAAAAGACTTTTTCGGTAATAACAGAAAAAACTGCAACACAAAATTTACTTGTACTGCCTAATTGTAATCTCGAACCCGACTCAAGACAAGGGCGACCGCAATGGTAGAAGAGGTGGGGTGGAGACGGGAGAAGAGGGAGGTGAGGAGAAATGAGGGAGGAGAGGGAAGAGGGAGGAAGGAGAGGGAAGAAGAGGGAGGAGAGGGAAGAAGAGGGAGGAGAGGGAAGAGGGAGGGAGGAGAGGGAAGAGGGAGGGAGGAGAGGGAAGAGGGAGGAAGGAGAGGGAAGAGGGAGGAAGGAGAGGGAAGAAGAGGGAGGAGAGGGAAGAGGGAGGAGAGGGAAGAGGGAGGAAGGAGAGGGAAGAGGGAGGAAGGAGAGGGAAGAAGAGGAAGGAGAGGGAAGAAGAGGGAGGAGAGGGAAGAAGAGGGAGGAGAAGGAAGAAGAGGGAGGAAGAGGGAGGAGAGGGAAGAAGAGGGAGGGAAGAAGAGGGAAGAAGAGGGAGGGAAGAAGAGGGAAGAAGAGGGAGGGAGGAGAGGGAAGAAGAGGGAGGAAGGAGAGGGAAGAAGAGGGAGGGAGGAGAGGGAAGAGGGAGGGAGGAGAGGGAAGAGGGAGGAAGGAGAGGGAAGAAGGAGGAGGAGAGGGAAGAGAGAGTTCATAAATAAAGTAAAAAACTGCCGTAACCTCCAGACACCGAATATATGCTATATATGAACGTTTATATATGAAAGATGAATTTTTATATTTAAAATTAACTTTCGAACACTCAACCTGTATAACTTAATTCAGCCGATCATACATGTCAGTTCCAACACATGTGATCGGCTGAATTAAGTTACTCAGGTGCGATACAAATTATTTTAATGATGTTACTATTCTTAAAATATCTTAATTTTATTGATTATTACTTAATTGTTTTTTTTTTCCTCCCTGGTCTATTTTTCCCTGTTGGAGATCTTGGGCTTATATCATCCTGCTTTCCCACCTGTGGTTGTAGCTTAGCTAAAATAATAATACTAATAATAAAAATAATAATAATAATAATAATAATAATAATAATGCATATCTAGGTACTTCAACACATATTCGTTATCAATACAAGAAATTTTTGACGTGCAGATAATTTTCCAAAAAGTAAGCCATAGTGATCTCCAAATAAGGAAAACACTTAATAATTTAATTATATGAAATACTTAAATACAGCATTATCCACAAAGAACTAATTAAGGGAAAATTATTCATACGATCATGCATCTCCCTTTGTGCGCGGGAGAGGAAGACTTTCATAAATTACCATCCACAATGATTAAAATCATCAAGTTACTCATTAAAAACCACCATATATTTCAGCTATTCAAGATGCATCCATTTACTGCAGGTTTCCCCTATCGACGCCAATTACCCGATAAATGAGTAAAATTATCACAAATATATGAAATATTAACAATGAAACATATCAGACGTGATTTATTAGCAGTATTTATAGTAGCAATTATGATAGTTTCTTACCAATTGCGAACGAGGATAGATAATACGATCACCATAAAATGTATGTGTGTGTACATCTATCTATCTATCTGTATATATATATATATATATATATATATATATATATATATATATATATATATATATACACACACACACAGTACCCGTCAATCGACGTTACACCCCAATGGGGGTGCAAAGTCATTTGTCTAATTTCGGTACGAGTCCATTTTCTATGCGAAATTAAATCAATCGGGAGAAATTGACTATATGGCAACCTTACTCAATCCTTCAGATACCACCCACGCATATGTACATATCAATTAGTGCTTATTGAGACATTGTAGTGGAAGGATTGCTCGAGTTTCTCGGACCGGATTTTGTCGGAGTTTTTGCACACGCGCTGTGTTTGTGTCTGTGTACGAGTGTTAATATCATGTCTAAGAAGTACACAAAGCAATATGATATAGTTCGAGTGAGAGTGTCATAAAATAGGGTTAAAAACACATGAAATTGTTCAGCACATCGGAGTGAAGCGTCGGACTGTTCAGAACCTCTTGCGGAAGTACCGAGAGCCTGGCAGCCAGGAGGTCCCCTCTCACTCTCACGGGGGTGATAGGGCTCCCAAGATATCTAGGCAGACACTGACTGTTTTAAAGCGGGATATTGAAGCCAATCCAACCCTTAGTGCAAGGAGACTTAAGGAACATACTCCCAAGCTACATGTAGAGGCTTCTGTTCGAACCGTTCAGCGCCGCATCCATGACGATCTTTGGTATCGGAAAGCAACGGCTCGCAGGAAACCTTTAATTACCAAATGCCGGAAAAAGAATCGGTTTAATTTTGTTAAGAAATATAGTGATTGGAGTGTTGAGAAGTGGAGGAAAGTTTTGTGGACCGATGAGGCAAAATTTAAGGTTACTGTAAGCAACCCAAAGCGAGTTTGGCGGAAGCGTGGTAGCGATCCTTTGTTGGGCAAGTACGCCGCATCAACAGTCAACTACCCTGCTTATGTTATGGTGTGGGGTTCTTTTGGATTTGGTGGTTTAGGAGATCTCGTATTTCTTCCAAGAAACGTTACTCTGAATGCAGATGGATATTATACGTTATTGAATGAGTATCTCGAGACTTGTTTTGAAAAATCCGGTACCAGCATCCTCCAACAAGACGGCGCTCCGTGCCACAAGGCCAAATCCATTACCCAGTGGCTTGGTGATTATGGTATTGAATTTATTCCTGACTGGCCTGGCAATTCACCTGATTTCTCGCCCATTGAGAACATCTGGGCAATAGTCAAACAACGACTTCAAGGCGTAGATACCTCCACACTTACGAAGCTTGAGGCGGCCATTCGCGCTGCCTGGGATTCCATCACCACGGACATCTGTGAGAAACTTGCGGATTCAGTCAAGGGGGGCCTCAAAGAAGCTAGGAAGAAGAAAGGAGGCATCACTAAGCATTAGTACATTAGTTGGTGAGTACCCGAATAAAATTTCATGTCTGTATCTTTACTAGTTTTCCCATGATAAATTTTTTTCAACAGAAAACGGAAAAATCACATGGATTTCAAATGGGGTGAAATGTCTTAATTATAACTGTAATCAAAACAGTTTTACATGTTTCTTCAAAAAGGCCCATAAAAAAAGTATGTATTCAGACGTCAAGGACAACTAGTGCACGGACTTCACCGGAGGAAAAACCCTTAATAGTTTCTTTAAGAGTGTCTGCAGGAACAAGTTATACCGAAAATGCATGCCTTTTCCCGATGGACATCAACATTGGACTCCTTTCATAATTACTCAAAGACATTTTTGCAAGAACGAATTGTCAGCAAATCAAGACATCTACGTAACGCGGAGGAATATAAGCGAATTGGGGGTCTCTCTTCTTCTGCTGTGCCGAGATGATGGTATGCATGTACAGAGATCTTTCTTCATATATCCTGACTAGTGCTATTAATAGTAATGTGACTCACTCCAAGAATTTACATAATAAATTAGAGAGACTCGTACGAGCTAGTACTTGGAACAATTTAGGATTAGAAAATAAAGTTTTAAATTTATCGAACCGTCCACTCTCAGTTAATGAGCAAACACCTCTAAATCGACGTATTTCTTTTGCTATGAAATCCGGACGGGAAAGTCTTCTTGATTATGTGGTGGCCTTTGATAAACATTTCTCAACAAATAATTTTGAAAAAGAAGAAATTTGTCTGAAAGGAATTTTATTGAATGCATTAGAACGCAATAACTAAAAATCCGCTTCCTAAAAGATTTCTTAAAACAATTTTTTCAATACGCAAAACATAATATTATCACCAAATCAGATAAAGACGGCAAAATAGTTATTCTCGATAAAGAGGCGTATGTCAACAAAGTTCAACAGCTCTTAGGCGATGACACTACGTATGAAAAACCAACAAAAGACCCCTGTAACTCGATTGCTCCGGAATTTTTCAAATCTGTAAGAAAAATCGGAAACAACAAAAAAGTCATCGAGGTGTTGGAAAAGTCCAAAGTTATGAACCCTTCATTGTCATATTTGTACGGCCTCCCAAAAACTCACAAGGACGGTATTCCCTTGCACCCGATCGTCTCATGCAAAGGGTTATTTATGTATATATCAAAATGGTTAGCAGACTTGCCGTCTCCCTTTCTAGGGAGTTTTTCTTCCGCTCATATCAATCATGCAGAACACTACTTCATCCGAAATTCAGCAGATTAAATACCCCGGTAAACAATGTAAAACTCTCAAGTCTTGGCGTAGAATCATTATTTACAAATGTGCCGTTCAATGATGTACTATAATCATTATTTTAATGAGGCGCCTTTGCGCCGACACGCAGCGGTGCCCATTTAGCTCGGAAAAGTTTCCTGCTATCTGATTAGTTAGAATTATCTTACCAAACCAATCAGCGATCAGGAAACTTTTCCGAGCTAAAACGGCAACCCTGCGAATGGTGCAAATCTGCCTCACTAAAAAGAATTGACTATAGGTTTCTTGAGGGAAAAATTAATCCCCTATAAAGATCACTTCCCCCTTGGTATTGAAAAGACAATTAAGTTAATTATGCAACAGAAACTTCATTCCCAGCCAATCCTACGTTTATTAAGTGCATAAACAAAGTAAATACCTGCCGTAACCTCCAGACACCAAATATATGCTATGTGAATGTTTATATATGAAAAATTAATTTTTAAATTCAAAATTGATTTTCAAACACTCACCTGTATAACTTAACTCGGCCGATTACATCTTTGTCGACTTCAACAAAGATGTGATCGGCTGAATTAAATTACACAGGTTAGTGTGAGGCAAATCTATTTTAATGAGTTACTGTTCCTAAATTATTTTATTTTAATTGTATATTACTTCTCTCATAGTTTGTTCATTTCCTAGTTTCCTTTCCTCACTGGTCTAGTTTTCCCTGTTGCAGACCTAGGGCTTATATCATCCTTTTCCAATTAGGGTTGCAGCTAGCTAATAATAATAATAACAATAATAATAATGCAAATCTAGGTACTTCAATACGAATGAAATTATCATATTTGTTACGGCGATAAGAACATTTTTGAGGTGCAGATAGATTTTCCAAAAGTAAGCCATAGTGATCTCCAAGCAAAGGAAAACAGTTAATAATTTAAATATACGAAATATTTAAACACAGAATGAGCCACAAATAACTAATTAAGGGAAAATTATTCATACGATCATGCATCTCCCTTTGTGCGCGGAAGAGGAAGAATTCCATAAATTACCATCCATAATGATTAAAAACATCGTTACTTATTAAAACCACAATATATTTTTTGCTTTTCAAGATACATCCCTTTACTGCATGTTTCCCCTATTGACGTCAATTACCCGATAAATGAGTAAAATTATTATGAATACATGAAATATTAACAATGAAACATATCAGGCGTGATTTATTAGCTGTATATATTGTAGCAATAATGACAGTTTCTTACCAATTGAGAGCGAGGATAGATAATACGATCACTATAAAATGTATGTGTGTGTGTACATCTATCTATCTATCTATATATATCTATCTATCTATATATATCTATCTATCTATATATATCTATCTATTTATATCCATATGCATACATACATATATACATAAATACATATATATAAAGTCAGCGCCCCTCGCGATTCCACACCCTCCCTTCGGGCAATCACGACTGTCGTTTTTGGGAGTGGTCTTGAAATCGAGCGAAAAAATTGACCGAGAGAAATTGACTAATGGCACCTCAAAGCTTAATGTTTCCACTAATCGGGGAAACCCATGATTTATCGATCCAGTTATAATCAGTTGCCTTCTGACCTTGGTTGTGGAGTGTCAGACGTCTCAGAGGGCCCTGTAGAGATCGCTTTTTCGACCTAGTTATTTTTTTGTAACCATGCCTGGGGGCCTTACTAGTCGTGAGAACATAATAAGAATCATTGAGTGTTATAAGGTAGGCCTTAGTGAAAGTAAAATTAGTGCTCAAGTGAATGTAAAAAAGCATAGTGTGTAATATTATTGCCAAATTCAAAGCCGGTGGGGAGAAGGAAATTCCTGAACACAAGCATGGTGGCGGTCTCCCCAAGAAACAGTCCCCACGTGCCTTACGTTTCATTAAAAGCAAACTTGAAGCTAATCCCACTTTAACAGCTAAACAATTGAAGGAAAATTACCCAAAAGTGCTTGGTGAAACGAGTGTTAGGACACTTCAGAAGCGTATAAGTGGAGATCTAGGATTTAAGAAGGTAAAAGCAAAGAAGAAACCTCTCATCACAGAGAAACAAAGGAAGGCAAGGGTTGCTTTTTGTAATAAGGTTAAGGAGTGGCCGCTAGAGAGGGTACGAAAGATCCTTTTCACAGACGAGGCAACGTTTAACATTTCTGACCCTGCAGGGCAAAAGGTCTGGGTCGAGAAGGGTGGCGATCCTTATCACCCCAAAGCCACTGCTAAGACAGTCAAGTACCCCCCTTCTTTGATGGTCTGGAGTGCATTTGGGTACGGTGGTGTAGCTGATCTTGTGGTTTTACCAAAGGGACAAGCAGTGAATGCTAATGTTTATTATAAGATTCTGAACTTGTACTTGCCCGATTCTTTCGAGAAGACTGGCACTGAAATCCTCCAACAAGACGGTGCCCCTTGCCACACTGCAAAAATTATTAAGTTGTGGTTGGGGGATTGTTAAGTTAATTACATAAAAGACTGGCCTGGAAACACTCCTGACTTGTCACCAATTGAAAATCTTTGGGCCATAATAAAAGCCCAACTCAGGAACAAGGACACGTCAACAGTGCCAAAACTTGAGGAGGCCCTGAAGGAGTGCTGGGCTGCCCTTGACCCTCAAATCTGCTGTAACCTCATTGATAGCATACCAAATAGTGTCACAGAAGTTATCAAGAGGAAAGGACTACCTAGCAAATGCTAGAAGAATAATTGGTGAGTGTTCAAATAAAGTTTTCATGAATTTTTTTCAGGATTATGTTTTTTTCTTGTTGCAATGTAGGGGTGTGCAATCACGAGGGGTGCTGACTTTATATATATATATACATATATATATACTGTATATATATATATATATATATATATATATATATGTATATATATATATAAAGTCAGCGACCCTCGTGATTGTACACCCCTACGTTGCAACACGAAAAAAAAAAATCCTGAAAAAAAATGCATGAAAAAAAATGCATGAAAACTTACTCATAACTGTAATCACACAGTTTAACATATTTCTTCAGAAACGCCCACAAAAGAAACAAAGAATGTATTCAGACGTTATGAACAACTAGTGCACGGACTTCAGAGGAAAAACCAGAAATGATTTCTTGAAGAGTGTCTGCAGGAACTAGTTATACCGAAAATGTGTGGCTTTTCACGCTGGACGTCAAAACCGGACTCCTTACCTAATTCCTCAAAGATATTTCTGCAAGAACGAATTAAGTCAGCAAATCAAGACATCTACGTAACGCGGAGGAATATAAGCGAATTGGGGGGGGGGCCGTCTCTTCTTTAGCTGTGCCGAGATGATGTTATGCATGTACAGAGATCTTTCCTCATGTGGACTGACTGGTGATATTAATAGTAATGTGACTCACTCCAAGAAATGACATAATAAATTAAAGACTCGTACGAGATAGTATTTGGAACAATTTAGGATTAGTAAATAAAGTTTTAAATTTATCGAACCATCCAGTCTCAGTTAATGAGCAAACACCTCTAAATCTAGGTATCTCTTTTACTATGAAACCCGGACGGGAAAGTCTTTTTGATTATGTGGTGGCCTTTGATAAACATTTCTATAAAAAATAATTTGAAAAAAAAGAAATTTGTCAGAAAGGAATTTTATTGAAAGTATAAGAACGATATAACGGTAAAAATCCGCTTCCTAAAACGATTCCTAAAGCAATTTTTTCAATACGCAAAACTGATAATATCAATATCACAAAATCGGATAAAGACGGCAAAATAGTTATTCTCGATAAAGAGGCGTCTGTCAACAAAGTTCAACAGCTCTTAAACGATGACACTACGTAAGAAAAACTAACAAAAGATCCCCGTAACTCTATTGCTCCGGAATTTTTCAAATCTGTAAGAAAAATCGGAAACAATAAAAAAAAAAGACACCGAGGTCTTGGAAAAGTTAAAAGTTATGAACCCTTCAGTGCCATATTAGTACGGCCTCCCAAAAACTCACAAGGACGGTATTCCCTTGCACCCGATCGTCTCATGCAAAGGGTTATTTATGTATATATCAAAATGGTTAGCAGACTTGCCGTCTCCCTTTCTAGGGAGTTTTTCTTCCGCTCATATCAAGCAAGCAGAACACTTTATCCAGAAATTCAACAGATTAAATACCCCGGTAAACAATGTAAAACTCTTAAGTCTTGACGTAGAATCATTATTTATAAATGTGCCGATCAATGATGTACTATACTTTTTCTTTTAATGGGGCGCCTTAGCACTGACTCGCATCGGTGCCCTTTTAGCTCGGAAAAGTTTCCTGCTATCTGATTGGTAAACCAATGCATATTCAGTGTCCGGGATCAGTTAAAGGCCTTAATTGTGATAAAAAACACAAGCTAATTTCATAGGTAATAATGCATGATTGAGTGAGTGGCCCCAAGACTCAAAGTTTGTGGAATTTCAAAAGAACATCTGTTACCACTCTTGATTCAAATAATACCCATACAAAGCAATCTTTGGTGTTGAGGCCAGAGTAGGTCTACCCTCAACTAAACTTCTAGAGGAAGTTTTGAAGACAATGGTCACTGAAGATGATTTACTTGCAACTTACACTTTTCCCTCGGACTCTAAATTGATTTAGTCTCATTTTGTTATGACATTTTATTATTTCATTATTTTATCACATATTGTCAAGTAGGTATTATTTTCACATTTCCTTGTCACAAAGATTATAGAAAACATTTTTTCCTCAAGTATAATATTTGTTTGCTTATATCTCTCCGATAGTAGTCAATATGCCAAGAAAATAGATTATGATTTTAGTCACTTTATAAAATGCCAGCAATGTTTAGCTGATTTGTAAATTGATAGGGTGAACAAGGCTATTCACATATTGCCTGAAAAGTTGTCACTTTACAAATTGCCTGGATTTAGATACTGACTAACATATATACATACATATATATATACATACATATATACATACATATATATACACATACATACATATATATATATATATATATATATATATATATATATATATATATATATATATATATATATATGTACACATATATACATTTATACATATATATACATATATACATATATATACATATATACATATATATATATACAAAATACATATATACATATATACATATATATATATATATATATATATATATATATATATATATATATATATATATATATATAATCTAACTTACAACTGTAATCACACAGTTTAAGACGTTTCTTCAGAAACGCCCACAAAAGAAACAAAGCATGTATTCAGACGTTATGAACTACTGGTGCACGGACTTCACCGGAGAAATGGTTTCTTAAGGAGTGTCTGCAGGAACAAGTTATACCGAAAATGTCTGGCTTTTCACGCTGGACGTCAACAAAGGACCCCTTTCCTAATTCCTCCAGGACATTTCTGCAAGAACGAATTAAATCAGCAAATCAAGACATCTACGTAACACGGAGGAACATAAGCGAATTGGGGGGGTCTCTTCTTCTGCTGTGCCGAGATGATGGTATGCATGTACAGAGATCTTTCCTCATATGTACTGACAGGTGCTATTAATAGTAATGTGACTCACTCTGAGATATTACATAATAACTTAAAAGAGAATCGTACGAGATAGTACTTGGAACAATTTAGGATTAGAAAATAAAGTTTTAAATTCATCGAAACGTTCACTCTCAGTTAATGAGCAAACAGCTCTAAATCGACGTATTTCTTTTGCTATGAAACCCGGACGGGAAAGTCTTTTTCATATTGTGGTGGCCTTTGATAAACATTTCTCTACAAATAATTTTGAAAAAGAAGAAATTTGTCTGAAAGGAATTTTATTGAATCCATTACAACGAAGTAACAGTAAAACCCCGCTTCCTATGTTTCCTAAAGCAATTTCTTCAATACGCAAAACTGATATCATTATCACAAAATCGGATAAAGACGGCAAAATAGTTATTCTCGATAAAAAGGAGTGTCAACAAAGTTCAACAGCTCTTAGGCGATAACACTACGTAAGAAAAACTAATAAATGATCCCCGTAACTCTATGGCTCCGGAATTTTTCAAATCTCTAAGAAAAATCTGAAACAATAAAAAAAGACATCGAGGTCTTGGAAAAGTTCAAAGTTATGAACCCTTCATCGCCATATTTGTAGGGCCTCCCCAAAAACTCATATGGACAGTATTCCCTTGCACCCGATCGTCTCATCTCATGAAAAGGGTTATTTATGTATATATCAAAATGGTTAGTAGTCTTACCGTCTCCCTTTCTAGGGAGTTCTTCTTCCGCTCATATCAAGCATGCAGAACACTACTTCATCCGGAATTCAGCAGATTAAATACCCGGGTAAATAATGGAAAACTCTTAAGTCTTGACGTAGAATTATTATTTACAAATGTGCCGATCAATGATGTACTATACTTTTTCTTTTAATGGGGAGCCTTTGCACTGACTCGCATCGGTGCCCTTTTAGCTCGGAAAAGTTTCCTGCTATCTGATTGGTAAACCAATGCATACTCAGTGTCCGGGATCAGTTAAAGGCCTTAATTGTGATAAAAAACACAAGCTAATTTCATAGGTAATAATGAATGATTAAGTGAGTGGCCCTGAGACTCTAAAGTTTGTGGAATTTCAAAAGAACATCTGTTACCACTCTTGATTCAAACAATACCCATACAAAGCAATCTTTGGTGTTGAGGCCAGAGTAGGTCGACGCTCACCTCACTTTCTAGAGGAAGTTTTGAAGACAATGGTTACTGAAGATGATTTACTTGCAACTTACACTTTTCCCTCGGACTCTAAATTGATTTAGTCTCATTTTGTTGTGACATTATATCATTTCATTGTTTTATTATCACATATTGTCAAGTAGGTATTATTTTCACATTTCATTGTCACGAAGATTTTAGAAATAAAATTTTCCTCAAGTATAATGTTTGTTTGGTTATATCTCTCCGATAATAGACAATATGCCAAGAAAATATATTATGATTTTAGTCACTTTATAAATTGCCTGCAATTTTTAGCCGATTTGTAAATTGGCAGGGTGAGCAAGGCTATTCACATAGTGC
>NC_090766.1:19551400-19556400 GCF_036898095.1 Palaemon carinicauda
TATATCCATATATATATATATACATATATATCCATATATATATATATATACATATATATCCATATATATATGTATATATATATATGTATATATATATATATATATATATGTATATATGTATATATGTATATATATATATATATATATATATATATAATCTAACCTACAACTGTAATCACACAGTTCAAGATGTTTCTTTAGAAACGCCCACAAAAGAAACAAAGCATGTATTCAGACGTTATGAACGACTGGTGCACGGACATCACCGGAGAAAAAACGAGAAATGGTTTCTTAGAGTGTCTGCAGGAACAAGTTATACCGAAAATGTCTGGCTTTTAACGCTGGACGTCAACATCGGACCCCTTTCCTAATTCCTCCAGGACATTTCTGCAAGAACGAATTAAGTCAGCAAACCAAGACATCTACGTAACGCGAGGGAATATAAGCGAATTGGGGGTCTCTCTTCTTCTGCTGTGCCCAGATGATGGTATGTATAGAGATCTTTCCTGATATGTACTGACTGGTGCTGTTGATAGTAATGTGACTCACTCCAAGAAATTACATAGAAAATTAGAGAGACTCGTACGAGATAGTACTTGGAACAATTTAGGATTAGAGAATAAAGTTTTAAATCTATCGAACCGTCCACTCTCAGTTATGAGCAAACAGCTCTAAATCTACGTATTTCTTTTGCTATGAAACCCGGACGGGAAAGTCTTTGATTATGTGGTGGACTTTCATAAACATTTCTCTACAAATAATTTTGAAAAAGAAGAAAATTGTCTGAAATGAATTTTATTGAATAGTAAAAATACGCTTCCTAGAAGGTTTCATAAAGGAATTTTTACAATACGCAAAACTGATAATATCGTTATCACAAAATCGGATAAAGATGGCAAAATAGTTATTCTCGATAAATAGGCGTCTGTCAACAAAGTTCAACAGCTCTTTGATGATGACACTACGTGTGAAATACTAACAAAAGATCCCCCGTAACTCTATTTCTCGGGAATTTTTCAAATCTGTAAGAAAAATCGGAAACAATAAAAAAGACATCGAGGTCTTGGAAAAGTTCATCTTGGAAAAGTTCAAAGTTATGAACCCTTCATCGCCATATTTGTACGGCCTCCCAAAAAACTCACAAGGATGGTATTCCCTTGCACCCGATCGTCTCATGCAAAGGGTTATTTATGTATATATCAAAATGGTTAGCAGACTTGCCGTCTCCCTTCCTATGGAGTTTTTCTTCCGCTCATATCAAGCATGGAGAATACTTCAGCCGAAATTCAGCAGATTAAATACCCCGGTAAACAATGTACAACTCTTAAGTCTTGACGTAGAATCATTATTTACAAATGTGCCGATCAGTGATCAACTTTCTCATTCTTTTAATGAGGCGCATTTGCACTGACTAGCAGTGGTGCCCTTTTAGCTCGGAAAAGCTTCCTGCTATCTGATTGGTCAGAATTATCTTGCCAAACCAATCAGCGATCAGGAAACTTTTCCAAGCTAAAACAGCACCCCTGCGAACGGTGCAAATCTGCCTCACTAAAAAGAATTGACTATAGGTTTCTTCAGGGTAAAATTAATCCCCTATAGAGACCACTTCCCCCTTGGTATTTTATAGACAATTAAGTTAATTAAACTGTGTGACAAATATTTGGTTGTAGTATGGGCAGCCCATTATCCCCGATTTTAGCTAATCTCTACATGGAGTACTTTGAAACGGAAATTTTAACAACGATTAAACCTACGAACATGTTTTGGCAACGCTATGTTGATGAAATTTTCACGTATTGGGATGATAGCTGGGGAGATTTTAATGTGTATTTCAATAATCTATATCCCCTAGTCCCTAGCATAAAATTAACAACTGAATGGGAAAAAGAAGGAAAATTAGCTTTTTTGGACATTAATTATAAGGGGATCGTCAGGGTACAATTTCACTGTGTATAGAAAACCAACTTTCTCTGTTTCTTACATTCATTTCTTTAGTTATCAGGACATTTCTGTAAAAATTGGAGTACTTTGTTATCTATTTCTTAAAGGCTTGAGAATCTGTTCCAGATCCTACTTTAGTAAAGAATTTGAAATTTTTCGTAAACAACTCGCCCAGCTATTCTACCAGACGTAAGTCATAGAAAAGGCCATCAACAAAGCCAACACGATATAAATTTATTATAAACATCATGATGTTACTAACCAAATAGATTTTAAAGAATCGGGCGTTTATCAAGTACCATGTGGGTATTGTGAAAAGGTCTACGTTAGTTATGAAAAATTTACATCATATTTCAGACAGACAGAACCTAGGACGTGAAGTTGGGACTAATCTGTGGCAAAAAAAAAAAAAAAAAAAAAAAAAAGTTATATGATCTTTTTGTCATAAATAATTACCCTTAATCGAGAACTTAAAGGATCTTGCTACGTTCAGAAAATTTCAATTACAGTAAAAGGATCACTCCATGGCAATGGAAGTGCTCCAGAGATTCATATATTCTTGACACGTGTCAAGCTATATATATATTTCTTTTATGTCACGCTCAGTCTCTCCCCTCGGGTAGGGGAGTGTGTGTAGTCATACTCTGGTGAGAGGGGGTACCACGAGAGGAACACTCAGAAACTACATTCTCCCACAAATTATCGAACAAGCGGGTTGTAGTTAAGAAAAGGGGACCTTGATGGGAAGGGTTGAATCTGCACATGCATGTGCATCTCTATCCATATATTCAGATGCCATTTTTGATGGATCTAGTCCACTAGTAAGAATAGACTTTCACTCAAGACTTTTAGAATACACAATTTAGAGACTTGAATAGTTTAAGAATGAGTGCAACATGAACACTGATTTTATACCCGATTTTATCTTTTTCTATCTAAAATAAATTTCATATTTACTTTTATAAATATCATAGTATTTTTTTTACATGGATCAAAGCTTAATAACTCTGTAGCATTTTTATTGGGCAAATAAAAAACACTACACTTACATTTTATCATGGCATACAATCATAATAGAAAAAAGATGAACAGCATACTATCATAATAGAAAAAGACGAAAAGTGAAATATAAATGAAATTGCTTAATAAGCAATATCCAACGTTCCCCTCTGAACCATTACTCCAAGAAAGAGAAAACCTAACATTTAATACACCCCTATTCCCAGCCAGTCCTACGTAGAGACCTTTGACCAAAAATCATAAAGAAGAAAAACGAGCAGCATCAAAAAATCTAAGGGACGAGGCACCATGTTACGACCCCCCCTCCCCCCGCGCAAAAAAAGCCACCATTCCTAAACTACATCACGAATTTCCACCCCATGAACCACATCGAGAGCAAAGAGTCCGTGAAATCTGATGAATAAAATGAGTCGCAGAGAGAGAGAGAGAGAGAGAGAGAGAGAGAGAGAGAGAGAGAGAGAGAGAGAGAGAGAGAGAGAGAGAGAGAGAGAGAGAGAGTCTTGAAGAAAGCTTGTTCTGCTACGAATGGGTACGAGCTAATATATAGATGGAGAAAATGAGATAAAAATATGTAAATGAGATTATGACCCGTATAAAGAAAACTTCATCAAACAATGAAAAAGTCAGGTTGAGAGGAACTACGGATGTGACAAAGATATCTATTCAAGGGTAGCATTAATAGTAAAGATTTTTGATGGACGATATTAACCTTCCAATTCTATTTCACGTAGGAATGGAATCTATAAAATAATCTTTAATTAATATAAATCTTTCATAAATAAATTATAAAAAGAGACATGACAGCCTGTTCAACATAAAAACATTCACAGTAAGTTTGACCTTCCAAGAAAACAAAGTTGTACGAAAACAAAATGACTAATGGATCATCATTCTTGGGTATGTAGATCAGACAGTGACTATCCTTTAAACGATATTCCAGGAATAAAATAGCATTGCATTTTACAGAGACGACTAGTGTTTAAAGTAATTCCCCTTAATAAGATAAAGGGTAATGATATGGAACAATATCAAGAAGGGAGAGGGTGAAAAGGGTTCGGCAACTAATCACAAGAACAAATACGATAACATTTTAAAATAAGGGTCACGAAAAAATCACGCTAAAGATGCGATGTCATAAAACATGAACAAATATAATAGTACATTCACTGATAATGTGTAAAAATGTCATAAAACATGCACTAATTCACAAATACATTCACTGATGAGAGAGTAAAGATGTCATAAAACATGAACTGATACAAAAATACTTATACTGATATTGAGTAAATTCTAAAACAGAATGAAAAATAAATAAAACTATTATTAGTATTATAACATACTAAGCTACAACCCTAGTTGGAAAAGAAAGATGTTAAAAGCCAAAGGGTTCCATGAGGGAAAACAGCACAGTGAGTTAAGGAAATAGGAAGCAATAGACTAGTGTAGCTACAACCCTAGTTGGAAATGAAGATGCTATAAGCCGAAGGCCTCCAAAAGGAAAACAGCCCAGTGAGAAAAGGAAATAAGGAAACAAATACTGCATTTTAGTATTAGCAAGAAAACTCTAACAAGACAGTGGAAAACCATGGTACATAGGTTATTCAAAATAAACAACTGTAAAATATAATTCCTTAAAATCTTTAAACAAAATTCTAACTGGAAGCTCTCTTCCAATTTACTTCTAAACTCCCACTCCTGTCAGCATAATGAACCACTTACATCGCACTGTTTTACCTGAAGCAGAGACTCCTAGCCATACATGCTTTAACACCAGTAATGCATGCATTTATCAAGTGCATAAACAAAGTAAATATCTGCCGTAACCTCCAGACACCGAATATATGCTATATATGAACATTTATATATGAAAGATGAATTTTTATATTTAAAATTAACCTTCGAACACTTACCTGTATAACTTAATTCAGCCGATCACAGGTGTCAGCTCCAACATAGATGTGATCGGCTGAATTAAGTTATTCAGGCGAGATAAATTATTTCAATGTTGTTACTATTCCTAAAATATCTTAATCTTATTG
>NC_090766.1:19561400-19568900 GCF_036898095.1 Palaemon carinicauda
GACGTGGCTCTCTCACATAGGGGCCGCGTCTCGTCAGGGGACCCCATGTGGTCTAATAGTGTCCCTTTTTCTTCGTCAGGTTCCTGGGTGGAAGTTCCAGGGGCATCAGCGACGGAGGGCGGCGTAGGCAGAGAGGAGTCCCCGCAAGAGGATCCATTGGCTTGGGACATACCAAAGACTCCGGTGAGGTCCCCACTGGACAAGGAGGAAGGCCTAAGCGAGTCCTTCTCCTGTTTGGCGGGCCCGTCGGGGTGGTTGCCGCCGAAGACTTCGCTACAGGAGAGTCTCCCCATTCCATCGACGTCAGGGGTACGGCGTAGCCCCAAGAAAACACAGTCACGTGCTAGGTCTCGATACGGGGTTAAGTCTTACTCGTCAGGACGTGACTCTTCAGATTCGTCAAGCAGTGAACGGCGGAGACGGCAGAGGAGGAAACGAGATCGGTCGGTGCGGAGGAACTCCCCTTCGAGGTCTCCTACAAGATCTCGAGACAAGGTGAGTCCCCGTTCCCCTCCACCTAAAAGCAGGAGACCAGTCTCCCCGAAAGGGACGTGGAAACGAGATAGGTCTGTGCGGAGGAACTCCCCTTCGCGGTCTCCCACAGGATCTCGGGACAGGATGAGTCCCCGTTCCCCTACACCCAAAAGCAGGAGACCAGTCTCTCCGAAAGGGACGTGGGTTTTCGTCCCCGGAAACAACTTTAAAGACTTTTCCAGGTCTATTAGTTCGACACCTGAGCGGGCAGGAGACTGTCCTCCTAGAAGGGCCTCCACGTGCCACGCAAGGGAGTCACCAGATGAGCGGAGGGCTACGTCTTGCAGGCCTAAGACCCGTCCTGAAGACGCTTATTCCGCCCAGCGTAGGGAGCCGTCGTCGAGGCCGGGCAGCCTCGACAGGTTCCCCCATCAAGAATCTAGAAGGGGACGGACACCTCCGTCGAACTATCTCACGGAGGACACCGTTTCGCCGAAAAAGGCCTCGAAGAGGAGAGAGACGGCGGACACCGAAGGTAAAGGGAACCGAGGGCCCCGCCATCACGGCGGAGACCGAGATCACGATTCGCCCCATCGGTCGGAAGGAGGGGAGGGTGAGTCGTCGGTGAAGGAGGACTCCGCGTACAGGAGAGTCCTTGCCTTAATTATGGGTTATAACAACCTTATAGAACCCGCCACTCAAGAGGAAGAACCCTGGACTTCAGGCCTGAACAAGTTCATAGCCGTCCCCGCCCAGAAAAAGTCCTCTCTCTAATATAAGTATACATTCACTGATAATGTGTAAGATGTGATAAAACGTGCACTTATGTAAAAACATATTCACTAATGAGTAAAGATGTCATGAAACATTCACTTATACAAAAATACACACTCATATTGAGTAAAATTTTAAAACGGAATAAAAAATAAAACTATTATTATTACTATAATAGCAAGCAGTTCCGAAACGCGTCGCGATTTACTCCTGACTTTGCCCTGTTGTAATTTTCGATTATTACTTGTACTTGTGTCAATTACATTGAGTCTTAACCTGAATTGTATTCTTCCCCCACCTGATGAACTTCGCCGACTTGCTAGCTGAATGTAGCAACCCAGAAAAGAGAATCGTCCATAAGTTGAGAAATTGGACAAGAAATTGAATTCTGCCGATGCAACAATAGTATTCAACTCTACTTGTTTGAAGGAGGGTCTCCTACCGAGATATACAGAAATCCACCTGCAAGACACGTCGGCCTTGAACGATCCCGGGACCCATTCAAACCGAAGAAACCTTCTCCAGCGCCAACTCCAGCAAAAGAAGACCCCGAAGGACGAGCTCTACGCCCTTCGGGTCCGCCTTGACGATGAATGGGCCAGCCCGAGGGATGGAGAAGCTCACCTTGCTACCGACGTCCCCCTCGAGGTTGATAGCGACCCCGAGGATGAGGACGCCCCCGATGATCGACGCCCTGAAATAGACAACCCCAACAATGAAAAAGACCTTGGGGGTGGCCTGAGCTACCCCAACATCATCATCCATGCCCTACAAGTCCTTAAGGAGAGGGACTTAAAGAAGAGGATGAGGACCATCTTGAGGAAGCTGGTCACCCTTAATGGCGGGAAGCTGCGGATCCCAGAGGCCCGCCAGGAATACATCAACATCTACAGCTACGTCCCTACACCAGCACAGGAGCAGATCCTCAAGATGGGCCTCAACTGTCACTTCATCACCCAACCTAAACCAACCGACAAGCGCTTGGAGATGGAATTACTTATAGATTCCATCCTCAACCTCCAAGAACGTGGTGCCCTCCGGACGACTGACGCCATTCAGCCGCTCCTGCTCGCCGAGGCCCTTACTGATAGGGGCAGGTACAGCAGCGGCATCGTTTCTAAGGAGATGAGAGCTGCTGCTAAAGAGCTTAAACGAGTTGCTGGTGTCACCGTCCGTCGGGCCTATATTGGCCTTGGTCGGGCCGACAAGACAGCTGCTTTCGTGCTCATCAACACCCAAGGGTACCACGAGAAATTGGACGCCATCCTCGCCGACCTGACCAAATTCGCCTGTGGAAGACATCAAGAGGGAGGCAAATCGTACCATCGAGGCCATAACGCTGCAACTAACGCCGTACACCTGCCCATGATTTCGGGGGATTTTGGACCTGGTTACCTCTATGGCAATGTAAAGACCCATAAACAAGGCAACCCACTTCGACCAATCATCAGCCAATGCCCTACGCCTACATTCCAGCTGGCCAAGAGGCTGAACGCCATTCTAACGCCATATGTCCCCGACCACTACTGTGTGGCCTCCTCTGCCGAATTCCTTGAGAGGATCAAGGACGTCCGCGGAGAGGGGGTCATAGCCTCGATGGACGTCGAGTCTTCGTTCACTAATGTCCCTGTTGACGAAACCATCGACCTAATCGCCGATAGAGTCTACAACGACGAGACGACACCGGAATTGAACATCCCAGAACAAGCCCTCCGGACCCTCCTTGCCATCTGCACTAAGAGGGCCCCCTTTACTACTCACCGTGGGCACATGTACCTACAGAGGGATGGCGTGGCGATGGGCTCGCCCTTCCAGCGCCCATTGATAATGACCCTCTGAGGAAGACTAATATAGTCTACTCTTATCAATGCCCAGTCCGAGGATGCCCCGGTAAATACATCGGTATGACTAAAATGAAGCTTTCGAAGAGGATTTCGTGTCGCGTCCAACAAGGTGCTATAAGGAATCACGCCTTACAGCGACATAACACCCAAATTAGTCGGGCAGACATCGTCGCTAATACCAAAATTATCGGCAGCACCGCAGACAGCAGGCGCTTACGAATATTGGAAGCCCTGTTCATCCAGAAAGAGAATCTTTAAACAAAAATCTAACTGGAAGATCTCTTTCAGTTTACCTCGAAACTCCCACTCCTGTCAGCATAATGAACCACTTCCGTTACTCTGTTTTCCCTGAAGCAAATACTTCTAGCCATACATGCTTTAACACCAGTAATGTATGATTTAACAAAAGTAATGCATGCGTTTATTAAGTGCATAAACACAGTAAATACTTTCCGTAACCTCCAGACACCGAATATATACTATATATGAAAGTTTATATATGAAAGATGAATTTTGAAATTCATAAATTAATTTTCAAACACTCACCTGTATAACTTAACTCAGCCGATTACATCTGTGTCGACTTCAACAAAGATGTGATCGGCTGAATTAAGTTATACAGGTTAGTGTGAGGCAAATCTATCTTAACGAGTAACTGTTCCTAAAATATTCTATTTTAATTGTTTAGTACTCCTCTTATAGTTTATTCATTTACTTGTTTCCTTTCCTCACTGGTCTATTTTTTCCCTGTTGGAAACCTTGGGCTTATATCATCCTACTTTTCCAACTAGGACTGTAGCTTAGCTAAAATAATAATAATAATAATAATAATAATAATAATAATAATAATAATAATGCATATCTAGGTACTTCAATACGAATGAAATAATCATATTCGTTACCGCGATAAGAAAATTTTTGACGTGCAGATAAATTTTCCAAATTAAGCCATAGTGATCTCCAAGCAAAGGAAAACAGTTAATAATTTAAATATACGAAATATTTAAATAGAGCATTATCCACAAAGAACTAATTAGGGGAAAATTATTCATACGATCATGCATCTCCCTCTGTGCGAGGGAGAGGAAGACTTTCATAAATTACCATCCATACTGATTAAAAACATCAAGTTACTTATTAAAACCACCATATATTTTCAGCTTTTCAAGATGCATCCGTTTACTGCAGGTTTCCCCTATCGACGTCAATTACCAGATAAATAAGTAAAATTATCATAAATATATGAAATATTAACAATGAAACATATCAGACGTGATTTATTAGCAGTATATATTGTAGCAATGATGATAGTTTCTTACCAATTGATATTGAGGATAGATAATACGATCACCATAAAATGTATGTGCATATATCTATCTATCTACCTATCTATCTATCTATCTATATCTTACATATAACTGTAATCAAACAGTTTTCCATGTTTCTTCAAAGGGGCTCATAAAAAAAGTATGTATTCAGACGTTAAGAACAACTAGTGCACGAACTTCACCGAAGGAAAAACCAGAAATGGTTTCTTGAAGTGTCTGCAGGAACAAGTTATACTGAAAATCTATGGGTTTTCACGCTGGACGTCAACATCCGACCCCTTTCCTAATTCCTCCAGGACATTTCTGCAAGAATGAATTAAGTCAGCGAATCAAGACATCTACGTAATGCGGAGGAATATAAGCAAATTGGGGGTCTCTCTTCGTCTGCTGTGCCGAGATGATGGTATGCATGTACAGAGATCTTTCCTCGTATGTACTGACTGGTGCTATTAATAGTATGTGACTCACTCCGAGAAATTACATAATAAATTAGAGAGACTCCAATTTAGAATTAGAAAATAAAGTTTTAAATTTATCGAACCGTCCACTCTCAGTTAATGATCAAACTGCTCTAAATCGACATATTTCTTTTGCTATGAAACCCGGGCGGGAAAGTCATTTTGATTATGTGGTGGCCTTTGATAAACATTTCCCTACAAATAATTTTGAAATTTTATTGAATGCATTACAACGAAATAACAGTAAAAACCCGCTTCCTAGGAGGTTTCCTAAAGCAATTTTTTCAATACGCAAAACTGATATCAATATCACAAAATTGGATAAAGTCGGCAAAATAGTTATTCTCGATAAAAAGTCGTATGTCAACAAAGCTCAATAGCTCTTTGATGATGACTACGTATGAAAAACTAATACAAGACCCCCATAACTATTGTTCCGGAATTGTTCAAATCTGTAAGAAAAATCGGAAACTATAAAAAAGACATCGAGGTCTTAGAAAAGTTCAAAGTTATGAACCCTTCATTGCCATATTTGTACGGCCTCCCAAAAACTCACAAGGACGGTATTCCCTTGCACCCGATCGTCTCATGCAAAGGGTTATTTATGTATATATCAAAATGGTTAGCAGACTTGCCGTCTCCCTTTCTAGGGAGTTTTTCTTCCGCTCATATCAAGCATGAAGAATACTACAGCCGAAATTCAGCAGATTAAATACCCCGGTAAACAAGAGTTTTTCTTCCGCTCATATCAAGCATGAAGAATACTTCAGCCGAAATTCAGCAGATTAAATACCCCGGTAAACAAGAGTTTTTCTTCCGCTCATATCAAGCATGAAGAATACTTCAGCCGAAATTCAGCAGATTAAATACCCCGGTAAACAAGAGTTTTTCTTCCGCTCATATCAAGCATGAAGAATACTTCAGCCGAAATTCAGCAGATTAAATACCCCGGTAAACAAGAGTTTTTCTTCCGCTCATATCAAGCATGAAGAATACTTCAGCCGAAATTCAGCAGATTAAATACCCCGGTAAACAAGAGTTTTTCTTCCGCTCATATCAAGCATGAAGAATACTTCAGCCGAAATTCAGCAGATTAAATAGCCCGGTAAACAAGAGTTTTTCTTCCGCTCATATCAAGCATGAAGAATACTTCAGCCGAAATTCAGCAGATTAAATACCCCGGTGAACAAGAGTTTTTCTTCCGCTCATATCAAGCATGAAGAATACTTCAGCCGAAATTCAGCAGATTAAATACCCCGGTGAACAAGAGTTTTTCTTCCGCTCATATCAAGCATGAAGAATACTTCAGCCGAAATTCAGCAGATTAAATACCCCGGTGAACAAGAGTTTTTCTTCCGCTCATATCAAGCATGAAGAATACTTCAGCCGAAATTCAGCAGATTAAATACCCCGGTGAACAAGAGTTTTTCTTCCGCTCATATCAAGCATGAAGAATACTTCAGCCGAAATTCAGCAGATTAAATACCCCGGTGAACAAGAGTTTTTCTTCCGCTCATATCAAGCATGAAGAATACTTCAGCCGAAATTCAGCAGATTAAATACCCCGGTGAACAAGAGTTTTTCTTCCGCTCATATCAAGCATGAAGAATACTTCAGCCGAAATTCAGCAGATTAAATACCCCGGTGAACAAGAGTTTTTCTTCCGCTCATATCAAGCATGAAGAATACTTCAGCCGAAATTCAGCAGATTAAATATCCCGGTGAACAAGAGTTTTTCTTCCGCTCATATCAAGCATGAAGAATACTTCAGCCGAAATTCAGCAGATTAAATACCCCGGTAAACAAGAGTTTTTCTTCCGCACATATCAAGCATGGAGAATACTTCAGCCGAAATTCAGCAGATTAAATATCCCAGTAAACAAGAGTTTTTCTTCCGCTCATATCAAGCATGAAGAATACTTCAGCCGAAATTCAGATTAAATACCCCAGTAAACAATGTAAAACTCTTCAGTCTTGACGTAGAATCATTATTTACAAATGTGCCGATCAATGATGTACTATTATCATTCTTTTAATGGGGCGCCTTTGCACAGACTCGCAGCGGTGCCCTTTTAGCTCGGAAAAGTTTCCTGCTATCCGATTGGTTAGAATTATCTTGCCAAACCAATCAGCGATCAGGAAACTTTTCCGAGCTAAAACGGCACCCCTGCGATCGGTGCAAATCTGTCTCACTAAAAAGAATTGACTATAGTTTTCTTGAGGGAAAAATTAATCCCCTATAAAGATCACTCTCCTCTTGGTATTGAAAAGACAATTAAGTTGATTAAGCTGTGTGTGACAAATATTTGGTTGTAGTATGGGCAGCCCATTATCCCCAATTTTAGCTAATCTCTACAAGGAGTATATACCTGGGATGATAGCTGGGGAGATTTTAATGTATATTTCAATAATCTATATTCCCTAGTCCCTAGCATAAAATTTACAACTGAATGGGAAAAAAATGGAAAATTAGCTTTTTTGGACATCAATTATAAAGGGATCATCAGGGTATAATTTCAGTATAGAAAACCAATTTTCTTTATTTCTTACATTCCTTTCTCTAGTTTTCACGACATTTCTGTAAAAATTGGAGTAGCTTGTAATCTATTTCTTAGAGCCTTG
>NC_090766.1:19575682-19605682 GCF_036898095.1 Palaemon carinicauda
CATGATTCTAGGACATATGGCGCTCTAGGTCACCTTGGCGGAGGTATGTCCTCTACGAGGACCATGTCCGCGTTCAGGACTTGCTCACTTGTTTACAAATGTGCCGATCAATGATGTACTATACTTTTTCTTTTAATGGGGCGCCTTTGCACTGACTCGCATCGGTGCCCTTTTAGCTCGGAAAAGTTTCCTGCTATCTGATTGGTAAACCAATGCATATTCAGTGTCCGGGATCAGTTAAAGGAATTAATTGTGATAATAACCACAACCTAATTTCATAGGTAATAATGAATGATTAAGTGAGTGGCCCTAAAAGACTAAAGTTTGTGTAATTTCAAAAGAACATCTGTTACCACTCTTCATTCAAACAATACCCATACAAAGCAATCTTTGGTGTTGAGGCCAGAGTAGGTCTACGCTCAACTCATTTCTAGAGGAAGTTTTGAAGACAATGGCTACTGAAGATGATTTACTTGCAACTTACACTTTTCCCTCGGACTCTAAATTGATTCAGTCTCATTTAGTTGTGATATTTTATTATTTCATTGTTTTATTATCACATTACATTGTCACGAAGATTTTAGAAATAAAATTTTCCTCGAGTAAAATGTTTGTTTGCTTATATCTCTCCGATAGTAGACAATATGCCAAGAAAATATATTATGATTTTAGTCACTTTATAAATTGCCAGATATTTTTAGCTGATTTGTAAATTGACAGGGTGAACAAGGCTATTCACATATTGCCTGAAAAGTTGTCACTTTACAAATTGCCTGGATTTAGACACTGACTAACATATATATATATATATATATATATATATATATATATATATATATATATATATATATATATATATATATATATATATATATATATACATATATATATATATACATATACATATATATACATATACATATATATACATATACATATATATACATATACATATATATACATATACATATATATACATATACATATATATACACATACATATATATACACATACATATATATACACATACATATATATACACATACATATATATACATATACATATATATATATATATATATATATATATATATATATATAAAATCTAACTTACAACTGTAATCACACAGTTTAAGATGTTTCTTCAGAAACGCCCCAAAAAGAAACAAAGAACGTATTCAGACGTTATGAACGACTAGTGCACGGACTTCACCGGAGGAAACACCAGAAAACGGTTTCTTGAAGAGCGTCTGCAGGAACAAGTTATACCGAAAATGTCTGGCTTTTCACGCTGGACGTCAACATCGGACCCCTATCCTGATTCCTCCAGGACATTTCTGCAAGAACAAATTAAGTCGGCAAATCAAGACATCTACGTAACGCGGAGGAATATAAGCGAATGGGGGGTCTCTCTTCTTCTGCTGTGCCGAGATGATGGTATGCATGTACAGAGATCTTTCCACGTATGTACTGACTGGTGCTATTAATAGTAATGTGACTCACTCCGAGAAATTACACAAATTAAAGAGACTCGTACGAGATGGTACTTGGAACAATTTAGGATTAGAAAATAAACTTTTAAATTTATCGAACCGTCCACTCTCAGTTAATGAGCAAACAGCTCTAAATCGACGTATTTCTTTTGCTATGAAACCCAGACGGAAAGTCTATTTTGATTATGTGGTGGACTTTGATAAACATTTCTCTAAAAAGAATTTTGAAAAAGAAAAAATTTGTTTGGAAGGAATTTTATTGAATGCATTAGAACGAAATAACAGTAAAAATCCGCTTCCTAGAAGGTTTCCTAAAACAATTTTTTCAATACGCATAACTGATAACATCATTATCACAAAACAGGATAAAGACGGCAAAATAGTTATTCTCCATAAAGGGCGTCTGTCAACAAAGTTCAACAGCTCTTAGACGATAACACTACGTATGAAAAACTAACAAAAGACCACCGTAACTCTATTGCTCCGGAATTTTTCAAATCTGTAAGAAAAATCGGAAACTATAAAAAAAGACATCGAGGTCTTGGAAAAGTTCAAAGTTATGAACCCTTCATTGCCATATTTGTAGGGCCTCCCAAAAACTCACAAGGACGGTATTCCCTTCCACTAGATCGTCTCATGCAAAGGGTTATTTATGTATATATCAAAATGGTTAGCACACTTGCCGTCTCCCTTTCTAGGGAGTTTTTCTTCCGCTCATGTCAAGCATGCAGAATACTTTATCCAGAAATTCAACAGATTAAATACCCCGGTAAACAATGTAAAACTCTTTAGTCTTGACGTAGAATCATTATTTACAAATGTGCCGATCAATGATGTACTATATATAATCATTCTTTAAATGAGGCGCCTTTGCACTGACTCGCAGCGGTAACCTTTTAGCTCAGAAAAGTTTCCTGCTATCTGATTTGTTAAAATTATCTTGCCAAACAAATCAGCGATCAGGAATGTGTGTAGTTGTACTCTGGTGAAAGGGGGTACCCCGAGAGGAACTCTCAGAAACTACATTCTCCCACAAATGATCGAACAAGCGAGTTGTAGTTAAGAGAAGGGGACGGGATGGGAAAGGTTGAATCTGCACATGCGTGTGCATCTCTATCTATAGATTCAGATGTCATTTTTGATGGATCTGGTACACTAGTATGTATAGACTTTCACTCAAGACATAGAATATACAATTTAGCGACTTGAATAGTTTATGAATGAGTGCAACATGAACACTGATTTTATACCCGATTTTATTTTGTTCTAAAATAAAATTTATATTTATTTTTATAAATATCATTATTTTTTTTTTTTTTAGATGGATCAAAGCTTAATAACTCTGAAGCATTTTTATTGGGCAAATAACAAACACTGCACTTACATTTTAGCAATCATAATAGAAAAGAGATGAACAGCATACAATCATAATACAAAAAAGATGAACAGCATACTATCATAATAGAAAAAGACGAAAAGTGAAATAATATAAATTAAATTGCTTAATAGGCAATATCCAACGTTCCACTCTCAACCATTACTCCAAGAAAGAGAAAACCTAACATTTAATACACCCGCATTCCAACACAACCAAATGATTATGCAACAGAAACTTTTTTTCTCCACCCAATCTTAAGTAGAGACCTTTGACCAAAAATCATAAGAAAAACGAGCAGCATAAAAAATCTAAGGGGCGAGGCGCCATGTTACGAACCCCGCCCCCCCCCCCCCCCCCCCAAAAAAAAAGCTACCATTCCTAAACTACATCACGAATTTCCACCCCATGAACCACATCGAGAGCAGAGTGTCCGTGAAATCTGATGAATAAAATGGGCCGCGGAGGAGAGAGAGAGAGAGAGAGAGAGAGAGAGAGAGAGAGAGAGAGAGAGAGAGAGAGAGAGAGAGAGAGTCTTGAAGAAAGCTTGTTCTGCTACGAATGGGTACGAGCCAATGTATAGAGGGAGAAAAATGAGATAAATATATGTAAATGAGATTATGACCCGTATAAATAAAACTTCATCAAACGATGAAAAAGTCAGGTCGAGAGGAACTACCGACGTGACAAAGATATTTATTCAAGGGTAGCATAAATAGTGGAGATTTTTGACTGGACGATATTAACCTTCCAATTCTATTTCACGTAGTAGTGGACTCTAGAAAATAATCTTTAATTAAACTTAGTTTTACATATTTACCCAATTACTTTAGAATTCGGCATTCCCTTTTTTTATTGCCAAGTGATTGTCTTTAAATTCAGCTTTACTCTGTAGGTATTGAATGAGCATAATTACGAAGGGGATTGTACAGAGGAATACATCTTCCTTACAATTTGAGTATGATTCTTTCACAATGCTTCAATTGGATACGAAAATAGGCCAGATATTAGACACCGAAACCGGTGATATCATTCAGCAGCCATAAATATTTAAAATTGTGTTCATATAGAATACAAAAACTCGAATCACACTTTCCTTTATGTCATTCTTTATTTTTGGGGCAACCTCTACAACGTGGCAACATTGGAAAACTCTTTATCAAATGTCCCAATCCTAGCCATCGACACTTATACTAAGTAGCTTCCTTAACTATATACAATATACTAAATACCACCTTCAAAAACCACATAGATAGCACATAAGGGAGACGCATATTCGAAGATTGATGTGGCTGCATGAATACAGGTATATAACCTAACCAGCCACAACGTGAACAGACAATAACAATACGAAGGATACTTCACATTAGAAATTCCCTTTTTAATTAAACATATGCATCCGAATTACCTGCAAGACGAGAAGGCAATGAAAGAAATCATCAAGAATAACGTATTCCCTACTGAAGACACCCAGATATTGGATTTCATTATATATTACCAAACGACCAAGACGAAAAGCCTTATTATGAGGAATAACCCAGCGCCCCCAGAGCAGGATCTCTTAAAGATGATGAATGTTATATATGCATATCAATGCCCTTTCCGTGGTTGTCCGGGGAATTATATTGGCATGACAACTACGCGTCTTTCCAAGAGAATTTCTTGCCAGGCACAGCAAGGGGCTATAAAGAATCATGCCCTACAAAGACGCAACATCCATATTTGTCGAGCTGACATTGTTAGTAACACCAAGATTATTGGTAGCGCCCCAAATAGTCGACGTTTACGCATCCTAGAAGCACTTCTGATACAGCGAGATAAACCCATCCTTAATACGTCTCAAGAGATGTTTTTGTTACCATCAAGCCACCGTATTGATACATCAAGAAACCCCCATCAAGGAGGACCTAATGAAGACACCACCAACCACGAAAATACCCCGAATTTTGACGCCGGAGTAGGAAATAGACACCAGATGAAAATTCGAGGCCCCTCACCTGTAATCCTGATCCTGGGTATAAATACCCCCGGACTGCATTATCCACCCCAGTCTCGGCCCAGCTCCCGTGCCGAGAGGATCTCCCAGCTAAGCGGAGTTAAGCTGCATCGGCCCTGGCAGCACCTGGATGGGTGATCCACCATTTCACCCTTAGACACATATCTACTTGTGTCTTTTGGACCACCAAAACTCTGATGGTGGCGCCATCCTTATAGGAAAAGAAGCTCCTATATTCCTGGCCCCATGGCCTACAATATAAGAAAGAATCTGCTATACTTTTGGTCTTTTTTGGCCATAAATATAGCGAGTTGACAAGCTATCATGTTCACTTACTACAATCTTTTTACCTTCAGGAGGACCCTGTTCCCAGGATGGATTCACCCCTGCTCCAGACTTGGACCACGCTGCAGATGCAATGAGTGCAAGATATATACCCACTACAAACAGCAGCTCATGGATCATGTACAGTTCCAGCCCAGTGACCCACAATCTCTCTACCATGACAAGAGGTGCTCTTGTTTTCATTGCCACAGGATGACACTCCACTGCATCCCCTTTTTCAAACAGAGGAATCATCGCCCAGCTTACATGGAATTGCCCATTTATGTGAAGAAACCTTACCCAGAAGTCTTCCAAAGAAGATACCCTCTGAGAAGGAAGGTGAAAGAGAAAGCCATGGAAGTGGACTGCAATTTATGTCTCGAAATCGGCCAGGACTGTGACTGCCTAAAGTGCTTGACGGAGATCTACAATAGGGAATACCAGGAGACTACACCAGTCGCTACAGCAACCCCACCTGCCACAACTGCTGCCGCCCCACCAGCGCCAACCCCTGACAACTACGTGGCAGAAGCTGCCCCACCGCCGGAACCAGAAGTCCAGACACCAGAGGAAGTACCGGAAGTCATCTCACCGCCGGAACCAGACGTCCGGACACCAGAGAAAGTACCGGATCCCAAGCAATGGCGTCCAGAGGGGCACCACAAGGAGTGTACCTGCGGGACATGTCTCACTGCCCTCGGGAACGCCCTTACCCACTGGCTTACGCCAGCTTCAGCTTCTCCAAGCCAGGAGACACCAATGAAAACTACAACAGTGGGTGTCCCACAGACCTCCACCCCAACACCACGGACCGACATTCCTCCATTGGATCCTGACATATCGGAGGAGCCACCCGTTCCTCCGAACGTGGAAGCCTCTACAGGCAGTCAGACGTCCAACTCAGCAGCCCTGCATGAGGACGACTGTAACTGCACAAGATGTCTGTCACACCTCCTTCAGGAAGTCACCGAGAACCCTCCAGCTCCAGTGCAACCAGCACAGGTCCAGCTCCCCAAGTTCAAGCTACCAGCAACCACAGACACTCCGACTTACGCTGCAGTGACCGCCATGGCGGCCGCCACACCAGCCCTGAACTTCACTAAAAGACCCAACTTACAGGGTGATATTATTATCACCCCAAAGGATCAAGCCACCGCCACTCTACTCTACAAGGAAGCCACCTTAACCTTCTTGGATCCCTCCAAGAAGCAGAAGAAAGCAGTGGTGTTTAACTACCCGCCTAGCCTACCAGTCTCCCTTATAGAGGAGTGCCAAAACGTTGCCCAGGCCAAGAGGAGGTTGGGCAGAGGAAAGGCACCCACCAAAGAAGTCAACGTCACCTTCATTGGACCCATCCCACCAGACCTGGACCTAGGGCCATGGGGAACCTTCCCCATCAAAGCCCTGGAAAAAGAACCACTTCGCTGCTTCAACTGCCAACGTTTTGGCCACCACAAAACGCACTGTCAGAGCCGGACTGTCTGCGGGGTCTGTAGCGGATCCCATCCCACACAGACCTGCATAGATGCCCACAACAATGGAGGGTACACCCAGGCAAAGTGTCCCAACTGCTCCAAGAATCAACATGCCTGGAACAAGAGGTGTCCAGAGTTCCTGCGAAGGCTACAACCACAGCAAGACTCCAACCCTACGGATGGACCTCCTCCTACAGCTGAACCGAAGCCGCAGAGGAAACCCCGACGGAGACCTCCTCGTAAACCGGCACACACTTCCGCACCAGCAGTTAACCAAGAGCCTACCGTCACTGCCAGCCCAGCCGAAGAACCTCCGGCTGACACTGTTCAACTTCCTCCCCATCCCCCAGTCATATCCTCCATCCTCGCCCAGGCAGAGGCTCTGCCAATTGATACCTTGATTCCCCTTGTGCTGCAACTAGTAGTCAAAGTCTGCTCCCTTGCTCAGACTCCCCCCTCAGTAATACAATCCCTCCTTAACCCCCTAGTTACACCCTCCCTTGGGCAGGGATAAGCAACTATGCTTAGAACTGCCACTTTTCCCTCCTACTCAAACTCTTCTCTCCTCTCCCAGTCTCTCCTACTTACTGGGACTTGCTGCTATCAACACTTTTACCTACTACTGAAACCTTTCATTTCGGCTCCAAGTGGTCCTGTTTCTTGGTCCACAAGGTCATGCTCTTGGGCTGAGCGACCACACTGCAATCACGCTCAAGGTGCTGAGCAATTGCAAGTCCACATTTGTCAACCCTTGCGACTATGCTCAAGGTGCTGAGCAGTCGCACTTGCAGCTAAGCTCAATGAGCTGGGCGGCTGCAGATCCCGACATGATGATGATGCTGCTGGGCTGGCACAGTGTCACATATAAGTCATAATCTGTTGTTACTGATCAAGGGTTTAACCCAATACCTGTGTTGTCAATCTATCCCCACACCATGGACGGGCTGCGTAAGCAAGAGCCCGTGTCTAGCCAAAAGGGCTAGGCAATCTATTGTATGTATGTATGTATGCATTATCCACCACACACTCCTCTCAGCTGCGCTAGCGAGAGGTTGTAAGGTGAGACTCTCGGTGAGTCTCCCGCTTGCGTGTTCGCTGTAGGCGTAGCAGTGTAACTAGGTTCCTTATACCACTCGTAATTGTGCCCCCTTTACTTAGTGTACAGAGTAACAACTGTTATTTTCGCCAGTATGGCGGACTTTGGGGATGATTCCCTATCCTCCCAGCTGGACGATCCGCCGCCTGACTCCCCCCCCCCAGACCCCTCGGATCCCGTAGACGACTCAGCCAACCCCTCCCACACCTCCCGGCCGCCCACCCCCCACCCCATTTCCTTCCTCGATGACGACGAGAGCGACGGCGGCGCGAACTCTACGGGCCTTTCACTACATCTTTCGGAGATCAAGGTTTGTAATAGTAATTCTTTTATGTCCCATGCCTGTCATGGGGCTCAGTCCAGAGTATCCACACCCCTTAAGGGTGTTAGTACCATGAGTAATGTTGCAGTTTCTCCCCCTAAAAGTGACCAGACCCCAGTAGAACCTCCCTATAACAGAGAATTAATTATTAAATCCCCCAGTCAAGAACCCCCAGAAATCAATGCTAATATCAGTGTCAGTAGCCTTAGTAGTAATTTCTGTGTCAGTAGTGATAGCAACAGTAGTTGCAGCAGCCCCAGAGATTCACAGGTAATCAGGACAAACAGCGAAACAACAAACAGTGCCCCAGGGAAAAGATCAACAAGTAAAATCAGTGTTAGTGATTATGACAGTGAAGATAGAAATGAAAGTGGAAGTGAAGGTGATAGTGAGGATAGAAGTGAGAGTGAAAGTGAAAGTGGCAGTGGCAGTGTTTCAAGCATAAGTAGAAATGAAAGTGACCATGAATTTGAAGAGGGAAGTGCCCTCATTGACAGTGCCAGTGGTAGTGCCACTAATAAATGTGGTGCCAATAGTGTTAGGCAAAGCAGCTTCACTGCAGCTGCCATTAGGCACAATAACAGTGAGAAGAAAAGTGACAAGTGTCAGTGAAAGCGAGGGTAAGAACAGTGTTGATAACAGCACAGTGAGGCGCCGAAAGACCGACAGTGACAGTGCCAGTGCCGGTGCCAGTACTAAAAGTACAGACAACAGTGCCATAGGAAGCAGCTCCACTGCAACCAACACTAGACATAATAATAATAGAGGAAAGGAAAGTAAGACAAATGTTAATGGATGTGAAAGTGGAAACAGTGTGGAAGGAAGCACAGCGGTGCATACCAAGACCAACAGTGCCAGTGCCAGTGTCAGTGCCAGTGGTGAGGGAGCGGGCCACAGCATTGCCAATAACGAAATAATAGAAAACAGAGTGACAGCAAGTGAAAATGAGACAGAGGTAACAGGAAATGTGTCGGAAGAGGACCTCTTTGCCTCCCAAGAAGGGAGCCAGAACCTCACAGAGGGCTTAATAACTCCGACCAGGAGGAACAAAAGGGTTAAGCCTAAACCCAACAGTGAAAACAGGTCAGTTTTCCGGGTCAGAAAAACCCAGGAAAAAGAAGCATATATATATGTACGGGAGTTTGAGGCAAAACACCCCCAAATAAGTATTTCAGTTAGGGAGTACAACAGAACAGACCTCGTAGTTTCCCCCCTCAATGAGGAGGCTGAAAATATCCTCCGAGGGGTGCCAGAATTTGAAGAAATCAGGAAGTGCTGCGAGGATTCCCCCCGACACTGGGAGAGGAAATTATTCAGGATCACCCAAAAATTGTTAGAACCCAGAGATTCAAAACAAAAGCAAAAGAACCGGCCTACAAAGTCAAATGCTGGGTCCGGAAAGATACCCCAGAGTGGCTCGATTTAGGCAAGTGGGGTACCTTCCGCCTAGTGCCTTACATACCAGAGCCAAGCAGGTGCTTCAAGTGCCAAAAATACGGGCACCCCGAAAGGCTATGTAGGTCCCGGCACATTATCTGCGGAGCCTGCTCTGGTCCCCACGACTCGGACGAGTGCATAGAAAAACTGAGGAGGAAGGAGACCGTTATACCCAAGTGCCCAAGCTGCAAATATGACCACCATGCGTGGAATGGCATGTGTCCAGCCAGGCTGCACGCAGTCGACCGAGTAAGGAAAAATAACGGGGATTACTCCCCCCCCCTAGACCCCAGAGGCACCCTAGAGCCTCCAACGCCCCTAGGGCCCCTCAACCACGAAACTCCCCAGGAGCTTCGACCCCAAGAAGTGGCACCCCCACTGGCACCCGGCAGAGCCCCTCCCAACGAAGCACCCCAGCCCTCTTACGCGGCTGTGACAGCCACTGCGTCCGTTAGCAAGGATCCCAGACCAAGTATTCCTCCACCAGTGCCCCATCCCCCCCTCAGGGAGACAGCAGCCCCGTCAATTCCCCCCCCCCCAACGAAGCGAGCCCTATCCCGGTCATTCCCCCCCTGTGGCCCACCCGGTCCCCCCCCAACCGCCTCTGAGCAGCCTGGTACGTCAGTAAACCCTCCAACCCCTAGGGAACCTTCAGTTCCGGTTAACTCCCCCCCGGGATGCCCCCCCGGTTATTGTCCCTTCCCAAATCCCATCCAGGACAGAGCAAGATATACCCCCTCCTCCCTCTCTGGAGAGCTCTCCCCCCTCCTCCAATCGAGAGCCAGCACCGGCACGGGATAATTTTCCAACACCCTCAGATCTTGACCCTGCCCCTGCCCACCAAGCAGCGGAATGTGCAGACACACCCGCAGCGCTAGCAAACGACTTAAGCAGTGGGGCTTGGATAATTCTTGTTAAACCGATTGTAAACACGTTCTTAAACACGTACTTAAACAAATCCGCGCAAGAAATTTGCAACATCGCACAGACAATTATTCCATAGTACTATAACGAAATGCTCCAAACACTACTTCTAGTTAGCTGGAAACCAGCTAGCGACTTCCTAAGGTCCCTGTTCTGCAACCCCACCGTTTAATTTCGCTGATACAACATTTACACAGGCGCCACAACCAACACAGGACACCTTAACCTTCCTTTCCTGGAACATTTGCGGCATCAGACAGAAATACGCCTTCCTGCAGTCTCAGACACATATACACAAGACAGACATTATTCTATTACAGGAGACAATACTTGCCGAACAGCAAACCTTTTCCTTTAAAGGCTACAAAACATACAGAGCACACCAAACAGACACTACACGAGGTTTAATGACACTAGTTAAGAACACAATACCATCCAGAACCATTGATAACATCGACTGCCACGAGGCGGAGACACTCAGTATTGAAATCACTTTAGCCGACACAACACTCAACATCCATAACATATACAAATCACCACATAAAAACATCGATGCCACACTCCTTTTCGCAGCCGCAGATACAGATACCTCGGTTATAGCCGGCGATTTCAACGAACACCACGCCTTTTTAAACTCCACTCAGAGAGTGAACCCTACAGGCGCCCACCTAGCTAACCTGTTAGACGACTTCCCCACAGTCAAGATGCTCAATGACATAAGTTATGCCACCCACAGAGACGGAGGCCGTCTCGTTCTTACCCTCGTATCCGCCAACCTAGTCCGAGGCTCTTCCTGGGGCCTGCACTCCGTCCTCACCAGCGACGACTTTGGCATCCTATTTTCTGTCCAGTTGGAGAAACTTCCACCTCCCCCTCCACCCCCGTGTAGGTGGAACCCAGATCTTGCCAAGTGGGACCTGTTTGCACGCCACATGACGGACTGGGCCAACAGTTACGAGCCAGAACCCACGGAAAGTATTGATCACCTCCAGGACCTATTCATATCCGAGCTCCATAAGGCGGCAAATGGTTCTATGCCCCTCAGGAAAGCCCCTAGATCAAATCACAAGGACGCCTGGTATTACAACCCACGGATTAGGGAAATGAACAGGAGAGTCAACAGAGTCCGCAAACTCTTTCGGCGCCATCGTACCGACGAGCTATATAGAACCCTCATCCATGTCACAGACCATGCGGTGGCAGTGTCCGCTGAGGTTAAACAACAGAAGTGGCTAGAGTGGTGCTCGGAGGTGAACGGTTTCACTTCTCTGAGGAGGATCTGGAGTTTCTTCAACAAAGTCGTTGGGAAAACCCACACCAATAGGACAGCCCATCCAGATCCTCCTGGCGAGGCCAATAGAATAGCGCAGGAGTTTGCGAACCGAGCTAAGTCGACCAACCTTCCCCTTTCTACCAGGCGAAGGAACTCCTCCCAATTAGGACTACAATGGTCAATGCGGCGTGTGGCATCGGTGACAGCACTGACTCCCCTTTCACGAAAGAGGAACTAGAGAGGGCCCTTGCCAAAACAAAAAATACCGCGCCAGGCATCGACGGCATTACGTACAGTATGCTAAGCCACATGGGGGCTCCAGCACAGGCTTTCTACCTTCGTCTTATAAACAAGACGTATAGTGATAGATGTAGACCAATCACCTGGAGCCAACAGAACATCCAACCAATTCCCAAACCACAAGAAGAAAACTCATACCGGCCTATTGCCCTTATTAGCTGCACTGAGAAGGTTGCGGAGAGGATGGTCCTCAACCGGCTTAAGTGGAAAGTCGGTAAACTGCATCCCAGGCTATATGGGTTCACAGAGGGTATTGGGACACACGAATGCATCGTCGATGTCCTGGCCACCGTCAATAACGGGAAAGCCTTGATCACCTTTATCGATCTGGAAAAGGCTTATGAACTAGCCAACGCCAGTGCTATCCTCTTCTCCCTGGTAGAGAAGCGGGTCAAGGGTCATCTCCTATCGTGGGTGAAGCAATACCTCCACTACAAGGAAGCCAGAGTATCGTTCCAAGGGGCTACATCGCACTTTCTTCCCTTGGAAAATGGCACACCACAGGGAGGAATTCTCAGCCCCTTCCTTTTCAACCTCCTCAACCTGGACCTGCCTAGGGGCATAGAAATGTTCATCTATGCGGATGACATTTGTATTGTCTGCCCCTACTTTGTACAGAACAGAACCAGAGCGATGCAGAGCGCCCTAGACATAATTACTGGGGGGTGCAGGGAGCTGGGCCTTAAGATCAACTCGGCAAAAACCAAGGCCATGGCGGTTAAGCATGATTTCGACCCCCCCAGACTAATCATTAACAACACTCCAATCGAGTGGGTTAACGATTATAGGTACCTCGGAATCATTATAAACCGTCACCTATCACCCGCAAGCCAGGTCAAGTACCTCAAACATAGGATTTCAACTCAGTTTGCAGCCATGAAAAGGATCACCTCCCTAAGTGAGGGGGCCTCCCACCTGCTACTCAGAAGGTTCCACGTGCAAGCTATTGCCTCGCAGGTGGAATATGCAGCCCCTTCACTGACTGGCCTGAAGACCGGGTTACTCTCCTCCCTGGAGGTCATCCAAAACAACTGTATGAGACTTATTACAGGTGCCCCTATGTGGACTAGGCTACAACTACTGCGTGCCGAGACCGGCCTAATACCATTAGCCAACAGAGTTGATATAAGGCTCTGCTCCACTGTGTGCAAGACCATCAAAGCTGGTAGGGCATCTCCCCTCAGCAACAAACTGAGAGGTTTGTTAGACCTGCATGAAGACCTAGACCCCCCCCCCCCACATATGCAGGGCGGATTCTGCAAGCGATCAGGAGGATGGGAGCGCAGCAGGTTGTCTCGGCTCTGAGGGTGGACAGCGTTCATGATCTGTACATCCCTCCAGCCCCATGGGTCTCTGACCCAATTTCCACCAATTTCACTATCCTCCCCTCCACCAAAGCCTTATGCCCTCCCCAAATACTGCTACAAGCGGCCAACCAAGCAGTAAGGCAAACTTGGGCCAACAACAATTACTTCACAGACGGGTCGGTGGACCGGAGCATACCTGCTACGGGTGCCGCCGTCGTCTCCAATAACTATGTTGCCAACTGGAGGTTGTCAGATCATGCCTCCACCCTCCAAACTGAGCTCGTGGCCATAGCCAAGGCACTTGCTGACTCCCTGAGTAAGCAAGGAGACACTACCATCCATACAGACTCCAAAGGGGCGAAACAGGCCATTTCCAACAATAAATTGCAAGAGAACGTGCGGTTGCTCTCTACCATCAGAGCTACAGCACAGATCCATGCTCGGAGGGGTCGCAAAATCACCCTTAACTGGATCCCTAGTCATGTGGGGGTTCAGGGGAATGAGGCTGCAGACAGATTAGCAAATGAAGCACTGAAGTGCACCTCCATAGGGGTAAGCCTCAGTAAATCTGTTAAACAAATTAAAAATATACTAATCCAAAACTGTCTTTCCAGAGTTAGGTCTGATGTACGTGACGTAGCCTTGGGAGGTTCCATGACTGCCAGGTGGTACACGCAGGTAACTGGTATGGATCCACATGGCATCACAAGGGACACCAATAGGAGACTAGCCGTCATAATTCATCGGCTCAGACTGGGCTATAAATGCTGCTGGCAAATCATCGGTGACGAAGAACGCCCTTGCCAGCACTGCGAAACACAACCAGCCGGGGACCACTTGGACCACTATCTCCTCCACTGTCCCAGCACTGCGCTCCTTCGTCAAGACCTACCCATCCATCCACCGATTACAGCAGAAGCAGTAACCAAGAACATCTTAGAAAACATCCCTGCATACACAGCTTACCTGTCATCGTACCTGCCGCCTAGGTGATTTATCACCCCTGGCCTCATGTAACACTGTCTAATATACCTGTTGCTTTTTTTTTTTTTTTTTTTTTTTCCCCTCAGGGGATACTGTATGCCCCAAAGTTTTCTACCTCCCACTCAATACCTTTACCCTCCTTCCCGTGATCTCCTACTCCCACGGGACTTGCTACTATACCTCTTTCCCTACGACTAGAGAACTTTCCGCTCGTGGCTCCAGGGGCCGGTCCCCCTACAAGTAGAACAAGAGACACCTTAATTGCAGCAACCATACTTTGCCTCCCCATCCAGAGCAGCCCAACTCTGACCCTCGGCAGTTATACGGGAATGTATAAGTAAAACAAGGCCCCTGCTTCACAGGAACCATTACAGGCCACGCTCTAGGGGCAGAGCAGCCTGTACTAACCCGTGGGTGCAGACATATTGTCAAGGCCCCGCTGCCAGGAGGGTCAGACCTGCAGGGCTGCGGCCGAGTCCAGGTGGATGACCACTGATCGCCTATCCTGTGCTCATTTAATAAAATAAAGGTTAACCCAGCACAATTATCCCCATACCACAGACGGGCTGCCTAGGCAAGAGCCCGTGTCTAGTCAAAAGGACTAGGCAATCTAAGAAGAAGAAGAAGAAGCATCCACCTCACTCTACCTGAAGACGAGGAAGGACTTATCCTCAAAACGCGTCGCAGTTTCTACCATTTTGTATCGAAAGTTTTACTTGTATTTTGCGAGAATATACTTGAGAAGTCTTCCCGATTTTGTCATTCACCTGACTGATGAATTTTTCAAGTCTGCTGGCTGATTGCAGCGCTCTAGAGAAGAGAATTATCCGGAAAATAGAAAAATGATATAAGAAAATAAACTGCCGATCCAGCTATTACTTTCAACTCAATAATAATAATAATAATAATAATAATAATGATATTGCATATCTAGGTACTTCAATACGAATGAATTATATTCGTTACCGCCATAAAAAAAAATTTGACGTGCAGATAAATTTTCCAAAAGTAAGCCATAATCTCCAAACAAAATGAAAACAGTTAATAATTTAAATACGAAATATTTAAATAGAGAATTATCCACAAAGAACTAATTAAGGGAAAATTATCCATACGATCATGCATCTCCCTTTGTGCGCGAGGGAGAGGAAGACTTTCATAAATTACCATCCATAATGATTAAAAACATCGTTACTTATTAAAACCATAATATATTTTCAGCTTTTCAAGATGCATCCGTTTACTGCAGGTTTCCCCTATCGACGTCAATTACCCGATAAATGAGTAAAATTATCACAAATATATGAAATATTAACAATGAAACATATCAGGCGTGATTTATTACCAGTATATAATGTAGCAATAATGATAGTTTCTTACCAATTGCGAGCGAGGATAGATAATACGATCACCATAAAATGTATGTGTACATCTATCTATCTATCTATCTATCTATCTATCTATATATATATATATATATATATATATATATATATATATATATATATATATATATATATATATATATATATATATCTATATATCTATAAATATCTATAAATATCTATAAATATATATCTATATATATCTATATATATATCTATAAATATATATCTATATATATCTATATATATATGTATATGTATATATGTATATATATATATATATATATGTGTGTGTGTGTGCGCGTGCGTGTGTGTGTGTGCGTGCGTGCGTGCGTGCGTGTGTGTGTGTGTGTGTGTGTGTGTGTGTGTGTGTGTGTGCGTGCGTGCGTGCGTGCGTGCGTGTGTGTGCGTGCGTGTGTGTGCGTGTGTGTGTGCGTGTGTCTTGCTTATAACTGTAATCGAACAGTTTAACATGTTTCTTCAAAATCACCCACAAAAAAAGCAAAGCATGTCTTCAGACATTATGAACGACTAGTGCACGGACTTCACCGGCGGACACCAGAAATGGTTTCTTGAAGAGTGTCTGCAGGAACAAGATATACAGAAAAATGTATGGACGTCAACATCGGACCCCTTTCCTAATTCCTCCAGGACATTTCTGCAAGAACGAATTAAGTCAGCAAATCAAGACATCTATGTAACACGGAGGAATATAAGCGATTTGGGGGGTATCTCTTCTGCTGTGCCGAGATGATGGTATGTACAGAGATCTTTCTTCACATGTACTGAATGGTGCTGTTAATAGTAATGTGACTCACTCCGAGAAATTACATGATTTAGAGAGACTCGTACGAGATAGTACTTGGACCAATTTAGGATTAGAAAATAAAGTTTTTAATTTATCGAACCGTCCACTCTCAGTTAATGAGGAAACAGCTCTAAATCTAGGTATCTCTTTTCTTATGAAACCAGGACAGGAGTGTCATTTTTATTATGTGGTGGCCTTTGATAAACATTTCTATAAAAATAATTTTGAAAAAGAAGAAATTTGTCTGAAAGGAATTTTACTGAATGCATTAGAACGAAATAACAGTAAAAACCCTACGTTTCCTACAGCAATTTTTTTCAATACGCAAAACTGATATCATTAACACCAAATCAGATAAAGACGGCAAAATAGTTATTCTCGATGAAAAGGCGTCTGTCAACAAAGTTCAACAGCTCTTGGACGATAACACTACGTATGAAAAACTAATAAATGACCCCCGTAACTCTATTGCTCCGTTAGTTTTCAAATCTGTAAGAAAAGTCGGAAACAATAAAAAAGACATCGAGGTCTTGGAAAAGTTCAAAGTTATGAACCCTTCATTGCCATATTTGTACGGCCTCCCAAAAACTCACAAGGTCGGTATTCCCTCGCACCCGATCGTCTCATGCAAAGGGTTATTTATGTATATATCAAAATGGTTAGCAGACTTGCCGTCTCCCTTTCTAGGGAGTTTTTCTTCAGTTCATATCAAGCATGCAGAATACTTCAGCCGAAATTCAACAGATTAAATATCCCGGTAAACAATGTAAAATTCTCAAGTCTTGACGTAGAATCCTTATTTACAAATGTCCCGATCAATGATGTACTATAATCATTCTTTTAATGAAGGGCCTTTGCACTGCCTCGCAGCGTTGCCCTTTTAGCTCGGAAAAGTTTCCTGCTATCTGATTAGTTAGAATTATCTTGCCAAACCAATCAGCGATCAGGAAACTTTTCCGAGCTAAAACGGCACCCCTGCGAACGGTGCAAATCTGCCTCACTAAAAAGAATTGACTATAGGTTTCTTGAGAGAAATATTAATCCCCTATAAAGATCACTTCCCCCTTGGTGTTGAAAAGACAATTAAGTTAATTAAACTGTGTGGGACAAATATTTGGTTGTAGTATGGGCAGCCTAATATCCCCAATTTTAGCTAATCTATACATGGAGTACTTTGAAACGGAAATTTTAATAACGATTAAACCTACGAACATGGTTTGGCAACACTATGTTGATGACATTTTCACGTATTGGGATGATAGCTGGAGAGATTTTAATGTATATTTCAGTAATCTATATTCCCTAGTCCCTAACATAAAATTTAAAACTAAATGGGAAAGATGGAAAACTAGTTTTTTTTTTTTTTTGGGGGGGGGGACATTAATTATAAGGGAATCATCATGGTACAATTTCACTGTGTATAGAAAACCAACTTTCTCTATTTCTTACATTCATTTCTTTAGTTTTCACGACATTTCTGTAAAAACTGAAGTACCTTGTAATCTATTTCTTAAGAGGCTTGAGAATTTGTTCCAGAGCCTACTTTGGTAAAGAATTTGAAATTATTCGTAAACAACTCGCCCAGCTATTCTACCAGACGTAAGTCATAGAAAAGGCCATCAACAAAGCCAACACGATATATTATAAACATCATGTTACTAACCAAAGAGATTTTAAAAATAAGATAAAACTCCTAAATATAGAAGGTATTAAAAATATAACAATATTAAAACTGAGAACCCCTTTGTTTTTTCATACGCCACGACCATAGGAAGCACCCTTATTAATGTTTATCAAAATGAAAGATATAGAATCCGGCGTTTATCAAGTACCCTGTGGTGATTGTAAAAAAGTCTACGTTGGTAATACAATAATTACATCATATATCACACAGACAGAACCTCGGACGTGAGGTTGCGACTTATCTGTATAAAAAAAAATTGAACTAATTATATAATAATTTTGATATATAAAATTACCCTCAATCAAGGACTTAAAAGTATCTTGCTAGATTCAGAAAATTTCAATTGCAGTAGAAGGATCACTCCACGGCAATGGAAATGCTCCAGAGATTCATATATTCCTGAGATTTGATATTATATACCACCTTCCCCTATATAATAAAGAGCAACATGTCTGGCTTTATATTTAAATATGTTTCTTTCCGTTCAGGCTCAATCTCTCTCCGTCCATCGGGTAGAAAAGAGCATGTGTAGTCATACCCTGGTGAGAGGGGGGTACCCCGAGAGAAAAACTAAAACTACATTCTCCCACAAATTATCGAACAAACGGGTTGCAGTAATAGGAAGGGTTGAATCTGTGTGCGCGTGCATATCTATCTATATATTTGGAGGCCCTTTCTGACGGATCTGGTACACTACTATGGAAAGACTTTCACTCAAGACTTTTGAAATACACAATTTAGCGACTTGAATAGTTTAAGAATGTGCGCAACAAGAACATTGCTTTTACACCAGAAGTAAAAAAAAAAAAAATCTTCGATATGTATTTCTATAAACATCAGAATTTTTTAGGATGACCAAACTTTTATCAACTCTGAAGTATTCCTATTGGGCAAGTAAACACTACACTTTCATTATAACACGGCATACAATCATAATAGAAAAAGAACAGCATAAAACCATGATAGAAAAAGACAAAGAACAGTGAATTATTTTAAATTAAATTGCTTAATAAGCAATATTCAACGTTCCCCTCTGAACCATTACCCCAAGAAAGAGAAAACCTAACATTTAATACACCCGCATTCCAACACAACCGAATGATTATGCAACAGAAACTTTATTCCCAGCCAATCCTACGTAGAGACCTTTGACCAAAAATCATAAAGAAAAACGAGCAGCATAAAAAAAATCTAAGGGGCGAGGCGCCATGTTACGAAACAACCCCCCCCCTCCCCCCGCGCAAAAAAACCCACCATTCCTAAACTTCATCACGAATTTCCACCCCATGAACCACATCGAGAGCAAAGAGTCCGTGAAATCTGATGAATAAAATGGGCCGCGGGGAGAGAGAGAGAAAAAAAAGAGAGTTGAAGAAAGCTTGCTCTGCTACGAATGGGTACGAGCCAATGTATAGAGGGAGAGAAATAAGATAAAAATATGTAAATGAGATTATGACCCGTATAAAGAAAACTTCATCAAACGATGAAAAAGTCAGGTTGAGAGGAACTACGGACGTGACAAAGATATTTATTCAAGGGTAGCATTAATAGGGGAGATTTTTGACGACGATATTAACCGTCCAATTCTATTTCACGTAGGAGTGGAATCTAGAAAATAATCTTTAATTAAACTTAGTTTTACATATTTACCCCATTGCTTTAAAAATCGGCATTAATTTTTTTTTTATTGCCAAGTGATTGTCTTCAATTTCACCTTTACTCAGTTAGTATGGAATGATCATAATTACGAAGGGGATTGTACCATGGAATACATCTTCCTTACAATCCGTGTGTGTTTCTTTCACAATGCTTTTACTGGAAAAAAAATAGGCCAGGTGCCAGGCACTGGAATCGGTGATGTCATTGAGCCGCCATAAATATTCAAAATTGTGTTCATATAAATTATATATAAAAAATCTCGAATCGCACATTTCCCTATGTTATTCTTGATTTTTTTCGGGACTTCACTTCGAACACCATACCGTGGGAACATTGGAAAAATCCCAACCAAATGTCAATGTTAACCTTCGCACTCATAATAAGTATCTTCCTTTAACTATATACATCTAAAATACCACCTTCAAATACCAAGACATTTCTGCAAGAACGAATTAAGTCAGCAAATCAAGACATCTACAAAACGCGGAGGAATATAAGCGAATTGGGGGGGGGTGTCTCTTCTTCTGCTGTGCCGAAATGATGGTATGCATGTACAGAGATCTTTCCTCGTATGTACTGACTAGTGCTATTAATAGTAATGTGACTCACTCCGAAAATTACATAATAACTTAAAGAGACTCGTACGAGATAGTACTTGGAACAATTTAGGATTAGAAAATAACTTTTTTTAAATTTATCGAACCGTCCACTCTCAGTTAATGAGCAAACAAACAGCTCTAAATCGACGTATTTCTTTTGCTATGAAACCCGGACGGGAAAGTCATTTTCATTATGTGGTGGCCTTTGATAAACATTTCTCTACAAATAATTTTGAAAAAGAAGAAATTTGTCTGAAAGGAATTTTATTGAATGCATTAGAACGAAATAACAGTAAAACCCAGCTTCCAAGAAGGTTTCATAAAACAATTTTTTCAATACGCAAAACTGATAATATCATTATCACAAAATTGGATAAAGACGGCAAAATAGTTATTCTCGATAAAAAGGCGTATGTCAAAAAAGTTCAACAGCTCTTAGACGATAACACTACGTATGAAAAACTAACAAAAGACCCCGTAACTCTATTGCTCCGGAAGTTTTCAAATCTAAGAAAAATCGGAAACAATAAAAAAGACATCGAGGTCTTAGAAAAGTTCAAAGTTATGAACCCTTCATTGCCATATTTTTACGGCCTCCCAAAAACTCACAAGGACGGTATTCCCTTGCACCCGATCGTCTCATGCAAAGGGTTATTTATGTATATATCAAAATGGTTAGCAGACTTACCGTCTCCCTTTCTAGGGAGTTTTTCTTCAGTTCATATCAAGCATGCAGAATACTACTTCAGCCGAAATTCAGCAGATTAAATACCCCGGTAAACAATGTAAAACTCTCAAGTCTTGACGTAGAATCATTATTTACAAATGTGCCGATCAATGATGTATCTTTGGTATCTTTTTATAACTTGGCATATTATGCCATCTTTTCATGAAAATGGTGACATCCATATTCTACTCAGGCATGGTTCCTGGTTCCTTACTGCTCATTCAGCAAAATAAGTTTGTGGGCACTCACTTTATAGATAATTTTATAGCTTCTAAACTTATACTTATTATTGTAATTAAGATTATTTTACCTGTACCATAAATCAATTAATAATGATATTACTTTTATAGTTGAGGTCGAGGCTTTGCCTTTGCATCGGTGCCTCTTGTGTCATTTAGTTTTGTATGTTCCTTATTTTCACTAGTTTTTCTCTTTTCACCCGCATTTGTTGTAGTACACTTTTCCTTTTTTTTCAACACTTTCTTCACAAGGAAAAAAAAAAGAATTTTCCAACTATCTTTGCACTATTTTCTTCGTATGGATGTTGGAGCTCTATTGCTTTTCTTATATCACTATACTGTGGACAATATAACATGAAGTGGTTAACATTCTCTTCTAGGCACATGCATTTACATCTCTTTGAAAAAATTATATGACACTAAGCATTATTTTCATCTAAATAATTCAACTGTTTAATAAACTTTACAATTTATGTATTGTCTTTAATTTCAGGAAATCTCTTTGCAAAAATTATGACTAAGCATCATCTTTATTTCAATAATACAATTTTTTAATAAAATTTACCATTTAATATATTTTCCTTTAATCCCAGAAAACCTTTTTGCAAATATTTTATGAGTAAATATAAATGTGCATACATATATTTACCATTCCATATTAAAAAAAAAATCAAATTTGATATGTTAGTGGGAAGGTGGCTGCAGGCATTTGGCTTCCACGGCCAATTGTGTATGGGTCCTGAGTAGCCCCATTACCATGTAAGAGCGAGGGAAGTATATAATTTCTGAGCCTCATTTACCACTTCAGAAAATAATCCAAAGCCTTAGGATACTGCCACATGTGCTCGCATAGCACAAAGAGGAAATCACAGAGGAGCTATTATCAGTGCTCATGTGAAGTTCATCTTTGCATTGAGCCATGTTTTACAGTATACCTCAAGTATTTTAAATTTTTCGAATGTACTTAGTTTGGGTGAATGAGAATTTCCCTGGCAAAAGGAGGGTTTTGTTGTCATTCTACAAAATGGATTTCAATTGGTTGAATCTGGGATTCAGGCCACCCTTAAGCACCTATTACACAGGTTAAGTGTTCAGCAAACATCACACGAAGCGACGCGTCAGCGGCAAGGCAGAGACAATTGTTGCATACGTAACGCATTGTTGACGAGAGCAATGCTTTTTAATAGAGCTGTACCCATGAAGCGTCTGCGGCGCAGCATCGACTGTGCATGACGCATGGCGTACACCCCTGGCGGCCTCCAGTCGTCAAGCAGCCGTCAAGCCTGCAGCATCTTGACAGGATGAGTGGTGAAGCAGCTGCTTTTGTAGAAAAAAATGAAAAGTATTCATGTCTTCACGACTTTTCTTGTGCGGAATATTCCAGAAAGGACATAACTGAGAAAGCATGGAGTGAAGTGGCAAAGGAGATGAAATATAAAGGTTAGTAAAAAGTCGATAAAGTTTTATCCTTTATATCATTTATATGAAGTTGAAAATCACACACACGTACTTCATAAGAAGAAGAAGAAGAAGAAGAAGAAGATGATAATAATAATAGTAGTAAACATTTTTATTTATCTATTTCTTTATTTTTTCATTAATTTTCTTTAGTAATGGTAATAATTCTCTAGTTTTCTTTACTTTTTTTACGCTTTGAAGACGCATCGTGTGCAGACGCACAATCGTCAGCGTCGCGTCGTCGTCTGACGCGTCTCTGCCTTGCCGCTGACGCGTCGCTTCATGTGATGTTTGCCTTCAAGTAGCAAAATGCTGTTCATCAATCATATTCCTATTCCTATATAAAACTATTACACGGTCTTCAGCATATGCAGCAATTTCAGCAAACAGTGTGCTTTGCCACGACAACGGGAGCACCATATGATCAGCTGTTCATCACCATATCGAGAAACGCCAGGTTGGCATATTGGACGCCAAATCCCAGAAATTTTGAATCTTTTGAGCCCCACTGGCATCCAAAATACTAGTTTTGCATCTTTTTAAAACTTGGCATATTATGCCATCGTCTTATGAAAATGGTGACATCCATATTCTACTCAGGCATGGTTCCTGGTTCCTTACTGCTCATTCAGCAAAATAAGTTTGGGGGCACTATCACTTTATAGATAGGTGCAAAACTTCTAAGCTTATTCTTATTATTGTAATTAAGCTTATTTTACTTGTACCATAAATAAATTAATAATGAGATTACTCTTTTAGTTCAGGCTCAGGTTCACATCGAGGCTTTGCCTTTGCATCGGTGCCCCTTTTGTCTTAGTTTTTTATGTTCCTTATTTTCACTAGTTTTTCTCTTTTCACCCACATTTGTTGTAGTCCACTTTTCTTATTTTCAACACTTTCTTCACAAAAAAGGAAATTTTCAAACTATCTGTGCACTATTTTCTTCCTTATGGATGTTGGACCTGTATTGCTTTTCTTATATCACTATACTGTGGACAATATAACATTAAGTGGTTAACATTCTCTTCTAGGCACATGCATTTACATCTCTTTGAAAAAATTATATGACACTAAGCATTATTTTCATCTAAATAATTATGATATTTTCATAATAAAATAAATTTTTGAATATACTTACCCGCTGGTTATATAAAGAGCTGAAGTCTCCTGACGCCCTGGCAGAAATTCAAAATCACGCGCTATCGAAGATACGGCAGGTGTACCCGCACCCTAGCGGTAGTTCAGGTGGAACAACAACACTCCTTCAGTTCTTCTTCTGCCCGCCTAGCTGGCTGTCATATTGAAGTTCACTCTCGTGGTTTTACTCTTTTGGGAAGTCGTTTGGTGATGTACAACGTTCTTTTCTGAGTTTAAGCTATCGTTAATTGTTTTCTCTTTATTCTAATCTTGAAATCTTTTTGTTTGAGGTTAACTTTATTAATATTTCCCTTATTTTTTGCTCGTCGGTCTTTCACGTAACCATTCAAAATGGCCGACTCCTCCCCTGCTATACGTAGGTGTGTTAGTGAAGGGTGTCGTACTCGACTTCCTAAAGGATCTATTGATCCTCATAATATTTGTGTGAAATGTAGGGGTAAATTTTGTTCATTTGATGATAGGTGTAATGAGTGTCTTTCTTTAACGGATGGCTCTGGTGCTGACGAGTTATCGCTTAGGCGGTCTCCCATTCATAGTGTTCAAAACCAGGTTGATTTTGATGAGTCACGTCAGAGAAGTTTGGTCAAGCGGTTTTCGTCTTCTGGTCGTGAGGAAGGACATCGGCGTCGACAAGTGGACGCGACGCGTCAACGTTTTGAAGAAGTGGATCGCCCGCGTCAACATCTAGTGGACTCTTCGCGTCAAAACATCGATTCTCAGCGTCAACATCTTGACAGCTTTGATCGTTCGTGTCAACAGTTTTCGGACTCTACGCGTCCACTCAGCGACCTTCGTTAGTTGCCTTCTGAGTCTAAGCGTCAATCTGGTCAACAGCAGTCGGACTCTAAGCGGTCTCGGCAGTTGTTAGTTGACGAAGAATGTCTACCCATCTATGTTTCACGTCAATCAACTTCGACCTCTCCCCGTCAGTTGGATGCAGATATTGACTTTGACAAGCAATCTCATCCAGGCTTTGTTCCTTCAGTTCAGGCTGCAGAAGTTGCTGCACTGCCAGAAGACGAACTTGAGGAAAAGTCGGATGTGGACGAGCCTATAGAGGAAGTTTCTGCGAATGAGGAAGAGAAGCATTATCAACATGCTGTTGATCTTCGTAAGTTTACGTTGATTCTTACTGGAATTTTTCCGGATCAGTTTACTCCTGTGGCCCCTCGTTCTCTGCCTTCTGAGTTCATCTTAGGTAAAGCAACCAAAGTTCCACTTTATACCAAGATGGTTCTTTCTCGGTCCTCTAAACGGGCCTTGAAATTAATGGGTTCCTGGTTGGACTCTAAGAAATCTTTTGGCAAAATGGCCTTTGCCTTTCCACCCGCAAGGTTGGCTTCTAAATCTAGTGTGTGGTACGAGACTGGTGAAGTGTTGGGCTTGAGTTTTCCTTCGTCTGCCCAAGGGGATTTCTCAAGTTTAGTGGATGCGTCTCGTCCTCTTGCCTTAAGGAAAACGAAGATTTGGTGGTCTATTCCAGAGTTCGATCATTTGCTTAAGGGTCTTTTCAGGGCCTTCGAGGTGTTTAATTTCTTAGACTGGGCTCTGGGAGCTTTGAGTAAGAGGGTCTCAGATATGAAGGACACGGACACTAGTGGACTGGTTCATTTGATGTCCTGCTTGGACAAAGCTGTGAGGGATGGCTCCAACGAGTTAGCTGCCTTGTTCACGGCTGGAATCCTCAAGAAAAGGGCCACGATGTGCTCTTTTCTCTCTGCAGGAGTGTCTCCCTACCAGAAAACGGGCCTTCTTTTCGCTCCTTTGGCTAATACCTTATTTCCGCAAGAGTTGGTAGGCGAAGTTGCCACTGCTCTCACGCAGAAGGCCACGCATGACTTGGTAACCAATACGACAAGAAAAGTTTTGCCTTCGATGTTTTCCTCTCTTAAGCCTAAGGAATCCTCTTCTGGTTTTCGACCTTCTCAGTCCTTTCGTGGGAAATCCTCTGGAAGAGGCTCTTTCAAACCAGAAGGAAGGAAACCTAGAGGCAGAGGAGGCAAGTCCGGCCGAGGTAAAGTCTGACTGCCCTTTCCTTCAGACAGCAGTGGGTGCCAGGTTGATTCACTTCTGGGAGGCTTGGGAGAGGAATGGAGCCAAGTGTTAAAGGAGGGTTACAAGATCCCCTTCCTGGCAAATCCTCCTTTGGTCACAGATCCGGTAGATCTTTCGCCCAAATACAGAGGGTCCGAAGAAGCAAGCCATGCGTCTTCAGATGTCTCTTTTATTAGAGAAGCAAGCAATAGAAGAAGTGCAGGATGTAACTTCTCCGGGGTTTTACAACCGCCTTTTCTTAATACCCAAGAGTTCGGGGGAGCGGAGACCGGTTCTGGACGTAAGTGTTCTAAATGGTTACGTCCAAAATTCGACGTTCACTATGGAAACTCAGAAGACAGTTCTGGCGGCTGTGAGGAAAGACGATTGGATGCGGCTGTGAGGAAAGACGATTGGATGGTCTCTTTAGATCTTCAGGACGCCTATTTCCACCTTCCGATTCATCCCAGCTGCAGACGTTATCTGAGGTTCATGGACGGAAACAAGGTCTTGCAATTCAGGGCTCTTTGTTTTGGACTCTACACGGCTCCTCTATTGTTTACCAAGATCATGCTGAATGTAGCAAGCATGCTGCATTCGAGGGGAATCAGAGCCTCTCTGTATCTGGACGATTGGCTGATAAGAGCCTCTTCATCCGATTGTTGTTTGAAGGACCTAAAAATTACTTTGGATCTAACCAGAGAATTGGGTCTCATGGTGAGCTCGAAAAAATCGCAACTGACTCCATCCCAGGAGATTCTTTATTTGGGGATTGAGATTCACAGTCGGAGTTTTCGGGCTTTTCCGTCGTCGGTGAGAATTCAGGCAGCCCTCCTAAAAGTCCAAACTTTCCTGAAGAGGGAACTTTGCTCCGTAAGAGATTGGATGAGCCTTCTGGGGACTCTCTCATCATTAGAGAAGTTCGTAACCCTGGGGAGGTTGCACTTGCATCCTCTTCAGTTTCATCTCAATCGCCATTGGAAGAAAGGGGACAACCTCGACAGGGATTGCGTTCCCATCTCGATTTCCATCAAGTCTCGTCTTCAATGGTGGTACAACGAACCCAGACTGAAAGAAGGCTTGTCTTTACTTCATAAGAGCCCAGACCTCGTGTTGTGTTCCGAAGCCTCAAACTCGGGGTGGGGTGCCACTCTAGAGAAGAAGGAGCTTTCGGGGACTTGGACTGTGGAGCAAACATCTCTCCACATCAACCAAAAGGAGCTTTTGGCTATTCATCTGGCTCTCATAGGCTTCGAGAAGCAGATCAGGGGCTTAATTTCAGGAAATTTCTCTGAAAAAATTATGACTAAGCATTATTTTTATTTCAATAATACAGTTGTTTCATAAAATTTACCATTTATATATTTTTCTTTAATCCCAGTAAACCTTTTTCCAAATATTTATGAGTAAATATAAAGGTGCATACATATATTTATCATTCCATATTTTTAAAAAAATCAAATTTGATATATGTTAGTGGCAAGGTGGCTGCAGGCAGTTGGCTTCCACGGCCAGTTGTGTATGGGTCCTGAGTAGCCCCATTACCATGTAAGAGCGAGGGAAGTATATAATTTCCCAGCCTCATTAACCCCTTCAGAAAATAATCCAAAGCCTCAGGATGCTGCCACATGTGCTCGCATAGCACAAGAGGAAATCACAGAGGAGCTATCATCAGTGCTCATGTGAAGTTCATCTTTGCACTGAGCCATGTTTTACAATATACTTTAAGTAATCAAATTCTTCGGATGAACTTATTTTGGGTGAATGAGAATTTCCCCGGCGAAAGGAGGGTTTTGTTGTCATTCTACAAAATGCGTTTTAATTGTATGAAACTGGGATTCAGGCCACCCTGAAGCGCCTATTACACGGGTGAAGTGTTCAAGTAGCAAAATACTTTTCATCAATCCTATTCCTATAAAAAATCATACAGTCTTCAGAATACGCAGCCATTTCAACAAGCAAAGCGTGCGCTGCCATGACAACAGGAGCACAACATGATCAGTTGTTCATACCCATAATGAGAAACGCCACGTTAGTATATTGGATGCCAAATCCCAGAAATTTTGCAACTTTGCATCCCCATTAGCACCCAAAATACTGGTTTGGTATCTTTTTAAAACTTAGCTAATTCTGGCATTTTTTCATGAAAAATGTGACATCCATATTCTACTCAAGACATGGTCCCTGGTTCCTTATTGCTCACTTAACAAAATAAGGTTGGGGCACTATCTCTTTATAGATAGGTGCAAAGCTTCTAAATTTACTTATTATTGTAATGAAGATTATTTTACCTGTACCATGAACAAATTAATAATGAGATTACTTTTTTTAGTTCAAGTTCAGGTCGAGACTTTGCCTTTGGATCGGAGCCTTTTGTGTCTTTTAGTTTTGTGTGTTCCTTACTTTCACTATAGTGCTCCCAAACGAAAGTGGCAGCCGAGTGTTTATTTTTTCACAACGAATCTTAATATTTCGGTTATTTTACCTGGAGAAGTCCTAAAGCAGAGGATAGATTAAGGTCTTAAAGGTGGGGCAGTTCCGTCGTTTGGGAGCACTATAGTGAAAATAAGGAAAACACAAAACTATACATGTACAATCAAATCTTATATTTAATTCATTTATTACATTGTGTCTTTACTCACGTTTCACTTAGCACTGAATGACCTTTGAAAGTCCTAACGCTTGGATTATTTCTTAAATCCCATAATCAATCCAACCATACCTTGAGGAATATAATTTCCACTTATAAGATTAGGATTCCAATAACATTATTTAAAATATACCTTTCATTTATACGTACGTATATAAAGGAGCATTTCTGCGAAATACACAGTCAATCGGCAGTAGTTACAATGGCAACTCCTACAAAGAATTTTCTCCCTTCTTCAGCCAGGGAAATCGTGGACAATGTTCATAGAGATTTTAGCAAAGAAAAGGAATGCAATGCCCCTTTGAGTGATGTGGCGAACGTTTGTCATCGAACGAGTGAGGCAACATCAGTTCCTAAAAGGACCATTCATAGAATCATAAAGGAAGGAAATGATCCTGAAAAGGAATTTGGAAAGCGAATGTTCATAGACGAGAGGAGAAGCCGTCCTCGACCAGTGACCAATCTTGATGATTTCGGCAAGTCTGCATTACGACAAATTGTATTAAGGTTCTATTCTAGAAAAGAGCTTCCCAACACGGCGTCAGTTTTGAGTGTCTTACACAAAGACATTGGGTTTTGCGGGCTGTCGCGAATCGCTAAGAAAAATTCTACATGAAATTGGTTTTCATTATGGGAAGGTGAATGGCAGAAAATTTTACTGGAAAGAAATGTTTCTGCGGCAAGGAATAAGTTTTTGCGTGTTATGAAAAAGGTGCAAGAAAACTCGAATCAGCCTATCGTATACCTGGATGAGACTTGGTTAAATCAAAATTATACCGTCACGAAGTGCTGGACAACCACAGATAGGAAAAAAGCAATAGGGGACATTCCTCCCACTGGTAAAGGGGCTAGACTGATTGTCGTGCCTGCCGATAGTAAAGAAAGTTTTGTGCCCAACGCACAATTAAAGGCCGATTCACACGACCCGTTTTCTTTCCGACAGGCTGGCCGTCTTATTTTTTGCATGAAGCCATAAGCCAAATTGATAAAAGACTTGATGCAACAACTATGAAAATGAAGTACATCAAATATTCAAGTCCAGAGAAATGCCTCAGTCAAATGAAACTAAAATTTCATGATCTTCCCTTAGGAAATTTAGCAAGAGAGCAGGGTTTTGATGTCTCCAAAGTTGAAGACCAGTATGGAAAAATTTCATTGAAAAACTGGAAAGAGGAATTGCCCCAGTCCGAAATACCTACTGACCATATAAGATTTTGGACGAGGGTATTGTACCATGAAAATGCAATTGGAGAGAAATGGTATAAAGAACTAGCAATGATTGCACAACTCCT
>NC_090766.1:19610682-19618182 GCF_036898095.1 Palaemon carinicauda
TGACATATGCACCATCTGCCCACATAAAGCACATGCACGAAACGCCACTCTAAAGGCACCGGACATGATCCAGGTCAATGCAATGACCTTGGCCTAAAGATCAAAGCCATGGCCATAAAACGCCCACAAAACCCTCAGAACTTCATTCTGAGGGGTGAAGCCATCGAATGGGTAAGCCAATTCATGTATCTAGGAGTAATTATCTGCAAAACTATCACCGGCCAACGAAGTATCCTACCTCAAGAGAGAAAACAAAAATTCTTCTCAGCCATGAAAGGAATGACCTCTCTCAAACAAGGAGTATCAAACAGCCTCCTAAGTCTGTTCTATGTACAAGCAATCCGATCTCACATCGATTGTGCAGCACCCACGCTCGCCTCACTGACTGATACTCAAAAAGCATCATTAGAAGTGGTGCAAAATAATGCCATGAGGCTTATCAGCGGCTCTCCAATGTCGACCAGACTCTGCTTGTTAAGAGCCGAAACTAACCTAATTTCCCTTTCAGCCAGGATCGACGTCAGGAACTGCAGTATCATATTTAAGTCTATAACTGCAGATAGCGACTGCCCTCTGAACAATAAACTTAAAAGACTTATCCCTCTGGCAGAAGAGATACACCCGTCAAATTCCAACAAAAAGACTGTTGGACACACAGAGGAATGCAAATGCAAAATGAGGCCTAGAAGACCAAAGAGCAACAAAAGCATGAGGGCTACAGCACTCCTGGCCCGTGGTCTCGGGACCCCATCCAGTACAACTTCACTAACCTTCCAGCATCAAGCAAAGCTCTCTGCACACCAGAGCAACTCACAGAAGCAGCCAAAAATGCAATCAGAAACACCCCAGATCCCAATATCTACTATATTGATGGATCACTTGACCTACAGTCGTCTCTCCATCAGGCTACAGAGAAAATTGGAGGCTTTCAAGCCACGCCTCCACACTACAAACCGAGCTAGTGGCAATTGCCAAAGCCCTAGAAAACACTGCCAACCTACAAGAAGGAAACAACAATTCATACAGATTCGAGGGGAGCCATTTTGGCTCTCGGCAACAAAGAACCCACTGAAAATTTGTAATTTATCACAGCAATTTATCACTTAGCCTTAGCTCATCAAAGCAACAACAGGCAAGTAACCCTGAATAAGATCCCAAGTCACACTGGAATCACTGGCAACGATGAAGCCGATCACCTAGCCAAATCTGCCCTCATGTGCCAGACAATAAGCATCACTTCAACCTTCGCCTAAAACCATCAAGAATCGAATGGCTACTTTTTACAACATCCAAAAGACTAGTGAAGTAAGGCGAGCCTTCCTTGATGGATCAAGATCAATAAAATGGTACATCGAAGCAACAAATCTAGTACCATATCCAATAGCAAGAGAAATACCTCATCAGGTCGCAGTTATCATATGCTACTGTGGTATCTGTGCTACTGGCAAATCATCACGGACAATGATGAGGACCCAGGAGAGACCAGAAAGACCATGCAGCTACTACGAGCAAGCAACAGATGAACCTCTACAGCATTACCTATTGCACTGACATGAAACAAGCCTACTCAGACAGGAATTTAACCCGAATAATCCTGTACCTGCAACACCAATTGTCAAACACATAATTGCCAATGTTGATACCTTCTCAGCCTTTCACTGCAGCTACCCTCCACTGAGATAACGTAGTAACAGCACCAGTTTGTAATAAAAGCAACCCTTTAATCTCTCTTTAGCTATTCTTCCACTTGCAATCTCTTATATCTTTTAAGTTCAGGTATCCATCTCAAACATGCAGCACAGACGTCTCAATGACCACAATGATAAGTGAATTTTTTTCTTTATTTTTGTTCTAAAATTTTTCAGGTACAGGAATGTTTATTCCACCCTTTTCTACCACTCACAGATGCTAACAAACACACTTTTTCAGATCTCTCCCACTCAGCTGAAACTTCACACTATTACTCATTATAATAACTAAAGCTCAAGCCACTAAGGAAGTTTTTTACTTCACCTATATCAATATCTTCAACTGAACCTTTTCAAACTCCTTCCCGAGCTGTTCTACTCATCAGGAATCACTGCTGTAAACCTTTTTCCCCAACTAAATGACAGGAGCCAGTGGGCTCTCTAGGAGAGGATGCCTCCTCCCCTCCATCACCTTCCTCTTCTTCCATAAAAAGGGGCAGGTGCGACTCTAAAATAAGTAAGAAACCCTTGCTTATTATCATCCCAAAACCCACATCCTATCCTAAAATCTACAAAAAAATAAAAGTTACAGATTACCCCACAGCCAAATTACCTACTACCCCTCCCCCAAAAAAAAAAAAAAAAAAAAAAAAAAAAAAAAAAAAACTAAACACCTACAGGCTGCAAGAGTGCAAGAGCCCGTGCCTGGGCGTAAGGGCCAGGCAATCTTCAACAACAACAATTTATTTACGGTTATTAGCCTGGTATCGTCAGTTCAGACATCAGCAGGTCATTTTTCAAGATATTTGGACTGTCTGCAGCAGAGTCTAGTTGATTATTTTTGAGAGCATTTATTTTCCAAAATGAAGAGGAGTAACGACAGTGTCAGAAGATCCGGTAGCACCAAAAAAAAAACAAGGTTTTAAGTTCTGCGGGAGCATCACATTCTTCACAGCGATATAGAAGAGTGGGTATCCCATCAAGATTTTAAGAAATGGCTACAGGAATGTTCTGATCCTTTAAAAGCTAGATGTCGAGTATGTAACAGTTGACTGCCGAGCTTTCAGTAATAAGATTGCATAACAAAGGTAAGAAACAATGTTCTTTAATGAAAAGTGCCACGTGAGGCTGCCAATCAATTGAACATGCTCTTGTTTCAAGAGCAGGAATTAAACTTTCTGGTTTCCTCACAGAACAAAACATTTCATTTTACACCATATATCATCTTACCAATCTCCTCAAAAGATATTTTTGTTGATTCCAACATTGTCAGAAGTATGTGTCTAAAAAGAACAAGAGCAACCGCTGTTGTGAAAAATGTTATTGGTTTATCCTACAAAGCAAGTTTATCAAAGAAACCAAGTCACTAAGTTTAGTGTAATGTGTGATGAGTCGACTGATATTGGGTCTATTAAAACATCGTGGTGGTGTTGTTCGGTTTTATGATCATGAGAAAGGTGCAGTTGAGAGAAAATTTTGGGAGTTATATGAAGTGTACAATGCAAAAGACACAGAAAATATTGGTAAAGGTGCTTCAACCAAAAATCTTTTTGATAGTTTAATGAAAAAAGTTTCATGACCATAACATTCCTATAGAAAATAATAGGGTTTGGGGCTGATGGCTGCAGTTATGATGGGAGAACATAATTCTGTGTTTAGTCATTTTTGCAATCAGTGTCTAGGGATAGAGGTTATGAAATATGTTTGCCACTCGGCTCACTTATGTGCAAGTGAAGCCTATAAGGCATTACCAAGAATATGTGAGGATTAGGCAAGAGATATAATTTTTTAAATGTAGTTCAAAACGTCAATTTGAATTCATTCAGTTTCAGCAATATCTGAACCTTGAGCCCCACAAAATTCTCCATCTATCACAAACTAGGTGGCTCTTCTTGATTACTGCTGTAAATCGTTTGTGGAGCAATGGGATGCTCTTAAAACTTTCTTTTACAGATATGTGGTTCAGTGAAAAATTGGTAGAAACGGAGCTTATATACAATAGTTTGAATGATCCATTCATGAAAATGTATTATTATTTTTTTGAATGGGCTTTACCTACGTTTATAGAATTTAATAAATATTTTCCGTGAGACAGGCTAGTAATAAATGTATTGCATAACAAACTGTGTACACTTTATAGAGACACTTTATTGTCATTTATGGAGAGAGATTATGTAATGAAATCAGCAATACCTGCTATACACCCCACAAATCAAGAAAAACATATTGGTGATAGTCATATGTATTTAGGAGTTAAAAGTGCTACAGTCCATTAACAGTCCTGAGATAAAACAAAAAGGAAGAATTACGCGAGTTTTACTATCGTATACAGCAGTTTTTAGAAACCGTATGCTTGCAAATAATGAAGCGGTATGATTTTCAGAACGCAGTACTTTTACAGCTTCATTATATAACACCCGAAAATGCTCTTTCCTCTGATTTCAGAAAGGCAGTGCCTATCTTACTACCACTAATTTCTGAACTACCTTGCATAAACCCAAGTGATCATAGTGAGCTACTCCAAAAAATTGATAGACAGTGGAGGAAATTACCAATTTTTAAAGGCTCGTTGTACTGTATAATAGTGAATAAGGAGGTTGACAAATTTTGGGTGCAGTTGCAAAAAAGAGAAGAGCATTTTAAAGAACTCTCAAATTTTGCATTAGCTCTGCTAAGTCTATCACATTCCAATGCTGAATGCGAGTGTGTTTTGTTTTGAATAAATTCTCTACTGAATACAAAGAAACAGGCTGAATACTACAACCATAAATGCAGCTATCTTAACAACTGAATGCATAAAAGACGAGGGAGACTGCAGAAAAATTGATCCTACAAGTGACATGGTAGCTCGCATTAAGAATAGCAAAATTTTGTATAAAATTGTGCCAGATGATGAGTAATAGTACTAGGCTATTTAATTCTATATTTAATTTTATCCATTATAATTTGAAATAAGACCAGTACATCAAAAGGAAATTAGTTATTTAATTTTGTCAGATTTTAAGTTTGATAAATAGTCAAATGTATCTAACAGTATTATTCATCTTCTCTCTCTTACATATATATTACTATTACTACTACTACTGTAGCAAATGTAAATATTAGTATGTACAATAATTCCATAGGGAAAAAAAATTTAAATCCCTTGCATAACTTTGGAAAAAGCTCATGGCAACACTGCTAGACTGCACAAGAAATCATTCACTCTCACGAAGACGACTCTGGTTACAAGAAAAACACGTGAAACTCGCTAGGAACAAATCTTCAAAAGTCAACCTAACTATATTCAGGGTACACTGCTTTTTGATTCTGTTCTAAAAGCGAAGTACATCTGTTTTTTTGAGCTGTGAGTGTGTACATTCTACCTTATGGGCCTTAGACCTAGCATTAAGACCAGGTTGACAAATGAGTCTGCATGCAATTCAAAATATAGTGAAGATAGAGAACTGGCATTAGAAATATATCTAACCAGGTCATTCTTTCAAGATTTAGTTTTTGATTGCCCAACAGAAGATATAGATAATAAAATTCTTGACAAAGAAAACGAAATAATGGCTGCCACTGTAATTGAAGATGAAGCTCTTAAATATATTGGAGGTTACATTGTAAAAAAAGCTTTCTACAAGATATCCAGAATTAGGAAGAAAGATACAAATTCAAATGAATAGTGGATTGGGATGGTAAACAGAGGTGAATTGTATATGTCATTATATGAATTTTCTTCTAAATTGTGTTACGAGAAGTTTTCAATACAATTCACGGTTCATCACTTTTAGAAGGGAAATCATGCACAAAAACTCTGGTTGCTAAATTACAACGATCAGGAGTAAAGGTCCCGGAAGACATGATTATTTTGCAAAGATATCTATACATTTTATACTAAGGCACTTAAATAATGCTATTAAAATGAAGAAAAGAAAGAAAAACTGAAAATGATCTGGGAGAGGCTTAAAAAAAAAACACTTAAATATGTGTGTGTCATATATATATATATATATATATATATATATATATATATATATATATATATATATATATATATATATATATATATATATATATACACACACACATATAATCAGCCTTTTCTGTGTTGGCGCTGACCAAGACAGTCATTGAGGGGAAAAATATTATTAAGTATCAATGAGTACCATGTAATAACCAGCATACCTGTCAGAGGTCTGCGCAATAACTCTCTAAAAACATTCACCAAAAATTATTTTTCCTGAGAGGCCATGAAACAGCCATAAAAAAAAAAAAAAAAAAAAAAAAAAAAAAAAAAAAAAAAAAAAAACGTTCAAGAAATTAGTTTCCACATCAGACATCGCAACCGGTTTTTCATAATTCATAGGATAAAACCGATTGCAATTATTAAAGGTTTTATATCCCTGAAGTGTAATTGAACATTTAAGAGTATTTGGGAATGGCATTCCTCTTTCAGTCAGTATCAATAAAACAAAAGATTTGCCAACAGTGTACCTGTACACCCCAAGCTTTCAGTGCCCAAGGTTTAGTATATTACATCATCTGCCAATATTGTACTAATGCTACCCTCGCAAGATATCACAGAGAAAATTTTAAGTATATATAACCGGTATCAGGAAATTCTGGGCTCAAAATTACCACTGTGCTGAGAAATTGTGCCGTAAACCTGGACAAGTAAAATCGAGGGATGAAGGAATATCTATTCCTACCCCTGTCCCGCTCAAAAGGCCCGTATTGCCCGCAACCAGAGGGAGGTTATTGATGAGGTTGTGTAATACTGATATTGATATGATTTTTTTCACGTTGGGTATTCTGTATTTTAGTTGCAGAGGTCATAAGAAGAAATATGAAATTTTATATTATATTGTGTACATTTGTACATGCAATATTTCATTGTGGAAGGAGTCTTATTTTTTGGGGTGATTTCTATGTATATATTTTAGGCTGCATTTCTGTCTAGTACATGCCATGCCTATTCCGGGTCGGAGTGTCCTCCATATATCACAGACTATAAGTCAACCCAGAGAAATAAGGCCGCTGAAATCTTGAATATTAAGAAAAAATTGACCTTGTACGCTTCAAGTTAATCCTCTGTTATTTGTAAACACCTGGTGTTTAAGAGGACCCCCTATCGGTCTTGAATCAATGTAAACAGAGCACTATTATGCGCAGCCGAAGCTACAAAAATCAGCGAAAGGAGTATAAGACAAATTTTGAAGGAAGGGAAAACAGCAGAATACTCTGGCTCAGAAACTCCGAATTTCAAGAGGAAAGAAAGGAAGCAGACCAAATTCATCTGAAATTTGTATGATTTCGATAGGCAATTGGTGCGAAAGACCATTGTTAATTATCATAATCGAAGATTAATACCAACAATAGAGAAGGTACTGTGTGATATAAAAGAAAACATTGGCTTAAATGGATCTGCAGAAACTCAGAAAAATTATGCATGACATTGGATTTAAGTATTCCAGGATAAACGGGAGGAAGATCTTAATGGAAAAACCACATGTGCTTGCATGTCGATCAAAGTTTTTAAGGAAAATTAAAAAAGTGAAAGGACGGACTATAATCTATCTCGATGAGACATGATTAATCAAAATCACTGTGTCAAAATGTTGGAATGACACTCTCGACAAATGCAACAGGAATCCAACACCCTACAGGGATAGGGGGTCGCCTCATTGTCTTGCATGAAGGCTCTGTAAATAGCATTGTGCCAAACGCAGAACTCGTGTTCAATGCAAAGAATGATGGAGATTATCATAACCAGATGAACGGTGCTGTGTTCAAAACATGGTTTGAGGAACAATTAATACCCAATCCC
>NC_090766.1:19623182-19643182 GCF_036898095.1 Palaemon carinicauda
ACTACTACACTAAGCGAAAAGTTAACCTCAAACCACACTCAGCATCCAACGAAACTTCCATAAAGAAAATTTCCAACAGGGAAAACTGATATCCTTCATATACATACATTATATATATATATATATATATATATATATATATATATATATATATATATACATATATAATATAGATATATGCATTAAATATATATGCATTATATATATATACCTTAGTACTACTACAATTCAGCTCATAAGCAATTGCCTTGTTCAATTATTCATTAATTCTAATAACGAACGACTTCAAATGCTAAAAAAAAACTACCTTAAATCAGCTCATATATAATTGGCGTTACAATTATTCATTAGCGTAATAATGCTGTATAAAGATGGGAAAGACCAAGTTGCCCAAGGGCAAAAACAAGACATCCGGAAGAAGCAGAAACATCTTTTCTCCCATCCCCCAAAATCCACAGCCCGAAAATAAAAAGATTCAATACAGTGCCTCCTAAGTTCCAATTGCCCTTGTAGTTGACAGCAATTGTTCCCAAAAGATAGTCGAGTGGGAACCTCCTCCTCCTCCTCCTCCTCCTCCTCCTCCTCCTCCTCCTCCTCCTCCTCCTCCAATTCAAACTTGGAAGTTTTCAAGTGCATAAGAGAATAGTCAAAAAAAGTTTATTAAAGAAAAATTAACCTTCAATGGGGAAAATGCAATCAGGAAAAGTCAAATACATATCTCCAAAGACTTCAACAGTATTCTAATGCTACTCTCTGGGCAAAAGTACAGACTTCATTGTAATTGAAAATCTTTAATCGTTGCAGCAATAGCAGAAAAAAAAAGAAAAAAAAAAGAAAAAAAAAAAAACTAAATATCTTGCCAAACCACACCAGATTCGTAACCAGATCAAAGTTCACAGCCACAAAAGCTTTTTTTCCCTCCAAATTGCTATGAAAGTAATGTACACGATAAGTATGCATAATAATCACCAATATTCTACGTGAGGAGAAAATGTAATCATGCACACTCTTGGACGGAGATGTCACAGGACGGGAATGCTTAGGGCTGATTCACACCTGACACTCACGCTCAAGTCACGGTCAAGCTCTCACTCAGCTCATTTTACTGGTGTGTTTACATATGCCGCTCAAGCTCTCCTGAGCTCAGTTTGTTTTTGTGTTGGCATTGGTGACCCATGTGTGATTTTTCGGCTCTAGAATTAGCGGGTATAGCTCTCGCTCAAGTTTGAGCACGTTCAAAATATCTTTTGCTTTGATCGTGAGCTTGACTGTGACCGTGACTGGAGTTGAGCGAAAATGATTGACTGGATGGTTTGAATACTCTGCCTGTTAATCATTAAAGAATATTTGAGCGCGATCAATTGCGTGCATGTGAGTGTGAGTGTGTGTCAAGTGTGAATTAGCCCTTAGGGGTTCAGTGCCAGAGGGCTGGATAGTTGATTTGGCAGCTCCAGCATAGGATTGATGACGTGGCTATTGAGGATGGTAGGTTTGGGATGGGTGAGAGCGAGAGGAGGGGTGGGAAGGTTTCTCTTGGGTCTGAAGGTGCAGGGGTGGCTCTTCCATTTAGCAACTTGGTGAGGGCTGGGCAACGTTTATTCCAGGCGTGATGATTGCTGGAGCAGTTGGGGCATTTGGCCTTAGTTGGCTGGATATTTTGGCATTTTAGAATACAGGTTTCGGTAGGGTGTTTCTGGGAGCATATCCCACATTTAACCTCTGCGGGGCACTTTTCCTTCTGGTGCCCAAATCTCTGGCAATTGAAATATCTTGTGGGCAGCGGAATATAGCCTGCGGCTTTATATTTGCCCCAATGATCTAGATCTAGAAGTTTGGGAGTGGAGGGACCTGCAAAGGTACATACTACTGCGGAGGTATCAATCTCCTGTTTGTTCTGCTTGCGAGCAACTTCTGAAATGCCCGGATGTTTTCGGATGAAATATAGGTCTAGATGCAGGAAGTAACTGTACACAAATTTTGCACCTTCTTTCAGAGGGAGGAAGTTCTTTAAAGTGCCCACTAAAAGTAGGGGGACAGCCCCTGGAGCTGATGGTATAACATACTCAATGTTAAAGCATCTAAGTGAACCTGCCAAAAATATTTACTTACGCATAATAAATCTAACACACTCGGCATATCAGACCTCTACTATGGAATAAAGAAGATACTAACCCAGTACCCAAACCAAAAGAAATAAACTCATATCGACCCATTGCCCTACTTAGCTGCACTGGCAAAGTAGCCGAACGGATGGTCCTCCAGCGGCTTCAGTGGGTGGTGGGCCCTCTGCACCACAGGCATCGGAACACTAGTATGTCTGGCTGACGTCATGGCCACAATCATCAATAAAAGTGCGCTAGTCATATTCCTCGACCTTGAGAAGGCCTATGAGCTAGCCAGCTCTGAGGCTATACTCACATCACTAGTTATCAAATGCGTCAAGAGGCCACCACCTCGCATGGACACAGAAATACAAGCAAAAGAGGGAAGCTAGAGTGACATTCCAAAAAGCCACGTCACCCTACATGCCACTCTATAACGGCACTCCGCAAGGCGGGATATTAAGCCCTTTCTTATTCAATGTGCTCATTGAGAATATACTGAAAGAGGAATACCGAGGGCATTCAAATATTCATTTATGGGGCCGGGCGTCAAAAATGACGAAATATTTTGAAAAAAGTAGATTCTTAGTGAATCAACCATCGAATACTTCGTCGTCATGGCGACCCACACACGAAGTTTCATGACGATATATTGATTCTAACTATTTTTTTACAATATTTTGCTAAAATAAGTTATTAATTTGACAATCACACTCATTTCCCTATTATTTGGTTATACAGCGTATAATATTAATACAAAGGAATTATATACGTATACATATATTATGAATAAAGTAATGTTTAGCAACTCTTCCACTGCGTATTGGGAATGTGAGAGAAGACCAGCTAGCAACAGGCTAGTGCTTTGAAGGCTTTCGTAGCGTGCGGTTGTCTGCGTCGTCTGCTATTCTGACATTCCTCTTTGTGTCGTCTGCAGGTGTCGTTGTTCATCGGCCAATTTTGTATAATTATATAGATTGTTTATACAGAAAATCGTTTCTACAATGCCCAGGAAGAAAGGCAACATCAAGAGAATGGCCGAAGCAGCTGAAAAAGCGAGAGGTGAAAAGAAGGAAACTGGAAGAGCGACGAGCGTCGGCCATTTCACCTCCACCACCAACAGCTGATTCTCCCCAGCCCTCTTCGTCCGCCAACACCACACCTCCCTCCACCTATCGTGCTCCAACACAAACCCTCACCAGTTCAATGCGAAGAAAGATTGGTATTCAAAAAACAGAAATAGTAGTAACAAATATTGAAACTGTATTCTTGAGGAGAAGTAATTTAGTTGATATTGCAGATAATGTAGCCTGTCCTGTGTGCTTTGAAAATAGTGTGAAGGCAGTTGTTGTGAAAAGACATTTGGACACTCGAATAAGAATGTTTTGTACTAAGTGTAAATTTACTATTTTTGATAATTCTGAAAACTACCAGTCTGTGAAAACTAAAGGCGTTCATATTATGACAACAATTCTTGTATATATTATGATGCATTTTGGTTTTGGTTATTCATTATTTAGGAGAGTTTGCAGTTATTTATTTTTGAGGGTTGTGAGTTGTAAAGTATATAAACGTTATGCAGATCTTGTGAACGAAATGGCAAAGTTGAAGGCGCAAGAAGCCCTAGAAAAAGGCAGAAAGGCAACAGTTGAATATTATAGAACTAATTATCCAGAGTGTGTGGGAGAGGATGGGGTTGTGAATATAGATGTATCTTATGATGGCTCTTGGCACAAGAGAGGCCATACTTCCAGGTGTTTTTTTGGGGCCGTTATTGAGGGACATGTTGGCCGTGTTATTGATTATATAACACTTGTTCTTATTGTGAATCTTGCACTAAGAACCAAAATCTTGTGAAGAATAAGAAATGGACACAGGAGAAGTATAATCGTTGGTATGGCAAGCATGCCCCCGAGTGTGATATAAATTATAAAGGTACTTCAGGGAGTATGGAACCAGCTGCTGCAGAAAAGTTATGGGCAAGGTCAGAAGGCATAGGTTTTCGATATGTTAGGTTCATCTCTGATGGTGATACAAAGACTTTTAAAACTATCAGAGACATGAATAATGAACAAGGCCCTTATGGTTCTGCACATGAAGTTGTGAAGGAAGTGTGTGTGAACCATGTATCGAAAAGGTTGTTTACTCAACTTACAAACTTATCTAAAACCTGGCAGACGAAGCAATGGGTGGTCGAGGACGGCTGACAGGCTTCATAATGGAGATGCTGCAAAAGTATTTTGGTGACAATGTTCGAAAAGCTAGAGATACCACCGTAGCTTTCATGAGAAATTCCATTTTAGCTTCTTTTTATCATTGCTCTTCTACTGATGAAAACCCCCGTCACGAACTTTGCCCAGCATCAAGCTCTTCCTGGTTGCTTTTATAAAAGAGCACTTGCAGAAGGCAAAACTCCAAAATCTCATGATGACATGCGAGTGCGATTCACTTTAAAGCAAGACGAATGGAAAGCTGTGGAAAAAGTCTACAAAAACTTGACAAGTGATGCCTTGTTAATGAGATGCCTGCGTGGGAAAACGCAAAACCCCAATGAGCATGTTCACAGCAGAGTTTGGCGTATGTGTCCCAAACACAAAAATGTAAAAATGAGACATGTAGAATTTGCGGCCGCCCAAGCTGTTTCTAACTACAACATCGGGCATGAAGAAAGTAATTTAAATATATTGCTTGGCCTTCCTTTTACTACAAATTTGCTCAAGTGCTTGAAGACTCGAGACCAAAGGATGGATGAGCCAATAAAGAAAAAAACTAGAAGGAAGTTGAAGTTGGACAAGAGCTACTCTGCTGGAGCATACTAGGCGCCGTGGGATGTGTCAACTTTAAATGCCATTTTCTCAAAAGTAAGTTATTGTGCTTTAAACCACTACTACTTCGTTAGTTTTCATTCGATTTTCACATTTGTTTTTTCATTGTATTTGTCTTTAAAAGTTCTATAACTGGCTCAGGACCAATCTTTGAAAATGTTTCTTTTTCTTTATTTAAAATTACATTATTTACGTAACAGATTTTTATTACAAATTTAAATGCAAAAATAATAACTTTATCTCTTTAAAGTACAAATTTTGTCTTGAGGAGATTGTTGACACTCTTTAGCTATTAAATGAGACTAGGTTTAGCTTCCTATCTCTGATAGTTTTAAAGTAGTAGCAGTTTTTTTGGATGCATACGAAAATGCCCTTTTCAATTTTTTTTTTTTTTTATTGCAGATTTTGCATTCAGCAGATAGGAGAAGATTCCAGGTATAGAGAGTGCCCTAAAATAAAATTTTCAATTAGTTACCATGATTTTTTGTAACCCATGTCAATTTTTGCCACCCATTACCATAATTATGCAGACGATATCTGACTTGTCTACCCTCACACAGTCCAAACCAAACACCGCAAGACACAAATCGCCCTAAACACCATTGCAGCAAGCTGCCAGATTTAAGGACTAAAAATCAATCCGAACAAGACCAAGGCCATGGCTGTCAAACATTCCCCCCCCCCTCCCCCCCTAAACCTACTCGGAACACCCATTGAATGGGTCAGCAACTTTATTTACCCAGGGTATCACCCACCCCCGAATTAACGCTCCTCCAGCACAAAGCAAACAGCTGACTAAATGCAATTAGACGCATCACCTCCTTAGACCAGGACGCTCCACACCACATTCTCAGACGTTTTTACATTCAGGCTGTATGCTCAGTAGTTTAATATGCAGCCCCTATATTCACTACCCTCAACCCCACACAGGAAAAGACCTTCGAGGCGATTCAAAAAAATGTTATGAGGACCATCCTCAGAGACCCCATTTGGTCTAGGCTCACTGCTTCGAGCCGAAACCCATCTCCTACCGCTCACAGATAGGATAAATTCACGAAACTGCTCCATAATCTTCACTCTTTTAAGACCAACCAGAACTGTCTACTCCAAAACGAGCTTCAAGGCCTAATCCCTCTTTCAGAATAATTGGCCCCTCCTGACACCTATGCTGGCCAACTTATCACCGTGCTGAGATCCACAGGCTCGCAGTCAATTCTAGCTATATATATATATATATATATATATATATATATATATATATATATATATATATATATATATAAAAACCTTCCACCCAGACTTTTCAGAAAAACCCCCCTGGACCCCCAGCCCTATCTGGTTCAACTACACCACCCACCCATTCTCCAAGGCATTGTGCCCCCCAACCACAGGCCTTTAGAGCGGCCCTAGATTCCAGCACCCTCACACTGGCTAACAATGTCTATTACACTGATGGCTCCGTAGACAGGGAAGTTAATGCGGCAGCTGCAGCAGTCTACTCCCCACAGTTCTTGGCCTGTTGGAGGATCTCTAACAATGCCTCCACCCTCCAAACTGAATTGGTCGCCATACTCAAAGCTCTCGCACACACTCACCATTCAAGGAAACACCACGGTACACGACTCCAGGGGAGCCATGGCAGCTATCATGATGCCAAGATCTTCACGAGAACACACTCATCTTTCCTCCATCAGACATATAGCCCACTAACATGCTCTCCAAAACTGTCAAGTCACATTAAACTGGATTCCCAGCCATGTATGTATACCCGGTAACAAAGAAGCTGACCGACTATCAAAGGAAGGCCTACAAGTCGACATTACCAGCTTAACCCTTAACCCAGGGGTTCTTAACCGGGGGTATCCACACCCCTTGGGGGTATGGGACACAAATGCTGGGGGTATGGGACTCAATCTCTGGTAATCGGGTATTTTTTTAGTATCTCTCGCTATTTTCTTCTATTTTGTACTTATTATTGTTCACAGGTTATTTTTTCTAGTTATGCTTGTGTTCTTGTTCACTGTAGTTATGCCTGTATGTAGTTAAAATCTGACAATCTGAAATGAACGTAAAAATCTGCAGACCTAATGATTAATCTGTAGAGTTGGCAGCACTGACAGCACAGGCAGTGGGTGTTGTGGCCGTCAGCTGAGCTCTGGCGGGACCACAAACAGCATAACTGACCACAACACCGCTGTAGCGTAAGGTATAGTCCATTTCTTTTAGCGAGTCATATTTGCACCGACTCGCAAGCGGTGCCCTTTTAGCTCGGAAAAGTTTCCTGATCGCTGATTGGTTGGACAAGATAATTCTAACCAATCAGCTACCAGGAAACTTTTCCGAGCTAAAAGGGCACCGTTGCGAGTCGGTGCAAATATGACTCTCTAAAAGAAATGGACTGTAGTAGGTTGTTGCTGCTGCTGCATTTTGTTTACATCACAAAATACATATACATGTATATTTTTTTTTTAATGGGGGGGAAGGGCTGGAACGAAAGTCTTTTTTAGAATACGATTAAATCTGTTTACGAGCTCGGTGTTGGAACGAATTAAACTCGTATTCCAAGCTTCCAATATATATATATATATATATATATATATATATATATATATATATATATATATATATATACATATATATATATATATATATATATATAATTAATGGCATTTTTGCTTCTAGAAACCTTGAGGTTTAGTAGAAAGGCGAAGTTACTTCAGCATTTGGACAGTTTATTGGCTAAGCTTTCGGGAACAACATTTCCCATCATCGGAGCTAAAAAAAGTGAATGTAAAACACAGGTCAATAGACATTACGTTAGTCAATGAAATTCTGTTAAAAAGGCAAAAATTATAACAAATAATTCTTGCCTGGATAAGAAAGAAACACACCTAGTATGGAAAAAAATCCAAGACTGAGACATGGAAGGACGGGGAGGTTTAGAAGTTAGAGCATGTAAGTAATGGTTTGAAGATTAAGTGGGGAAAGTCGTTAGGCAATATGTAAAGGAACAGAGGTTGTTGAGTGATTGATAGTAGGAGATAGCTGTTTAATGAAAAGTGATTCTAGGGTAGGTAGAAAATAGCTATTGGGGGATTGGGCTAGTATTTTGAAATCAAGAAGTAAACTCATGTAAAACATTAATTTATAGAGCTTTTAATCTTTCTTCAGATTGGGGTAGATTCCACGAGGAAATTAAATTTTTAAAATCGTATTTTATTAGGAACTGTTATCCATGTGACGTATTTGATAAATTTACAAAACAGTTTTTAGATAACTTTTTTACTCCGAAAGCCACCGTAATAAACGTACCAAAGAAGCAAATGTATGTGTCTCTACCATTTATATATAACTATAAAAATGTTAAATGTAAACTTGAGAAAGATCTTTCTAATTTGTATCCATATGTTAATTTTAAGTTTGTATTCAAAAATCCACTATCCATAGGCAGCATGTTCACATTCAAAGACACTCTACCAGATTTGATGCGGTCCTCAGTTGTTTATTTATACAATTGTCCTAAATGTAATTTAGGAACCTATATTGGTTGTTCCAACCGTCTCTTGAGGATCCGCATTGACTCTCATAGAGGAGTCAGTCACCGTACAGGTTGTATTTTAAATAAAGAATTTTCTTCAATACGTAATCACGCTCAAGAATGCACGCAATTAACTAACTATTCTAATTTCAAAATACTAGCCCAATCCCCCAATAGCTATTCTCTACCTACCCTAGAATCACTTTTCATTAAACAGCTATCCCCTACTCTCAATCACTCAACAACCTCTGTTCCTTTACATATTGCCTAACGACTTTCCCCACTTGATCTTCAAACCATTACTTACATGGTCTAACGTCTAAACCTCCCCGTCCTTCCATGTCTCAGTCTTGGATTTTTTTCCATACTAGGTGTGTTTCTTTCTTATCCAGAGTTTATTTTATTTTGTCTTTTTTTTTTCTTTTATTCCAGGTTATTTCTGTGTATTATTATTTTGATTCCCATATCTATGATGTTTTGTGAATTCTTCTTTAAAGTTTTCTGTGTATTTGTTCTAATTTCGATATTGCTCTTTTACTATATTCATTTAATGTTTTAACGTTTTAATTTTTAATTTTATTGATATGGTTTAATCTATAATTTTTTAGTATATTTCATCCACTTCATTTTTTAAGTATTTCGATGTATTAGTTATAATTCTTGCCTTTTTAACAGAATTTCATTGACTAACGTAAGGTCTATTGACCTGTGTTTTACATTCACTTTTTTAGCTCCGATGATGGGAAATGTTCCCGAAAGCTTAGCCAATAAACTGTCCAAATGCTGAAGTATCTGCTTTCCTTCGCCTTTCTATATATATATATATATATATATATATATATATATATATATATATATATATATATATATATATATATATATATATATATATATTCTTTATTATATTATGTGTGTTTATTATGTTAATCTAATGTTTTTTATTGTATTGAGAGCAGTGGCTGCGTTTGACAGTTTTTCGTTTTCCTTTCACAGATTTTGTGTAAAATGTCGTCTGTCAAGAAAAGGAAGTGGAATGATTCATATGTTGGTTTTGGCTTCACCTGTCTGACAGAACGAGATGGAATAGAAAAACCCAAGTGCATGCTGTGCAATTTGGTAATGAGCAATGGAAATTTGAAGCCATCAGGACTGAAGGAACATCTTGAAAGCAAACACAAAGATCATGTTGGCACATCGATTGAGGCTTTTAAGTTGAAAAGAGTTCGTTATGATCAGAAAGCAACTCTTTCATCATATGGGGTTTTCGCTCCAAGAAAACCTCTTCTAGAAGCCTCCTACAAAGTTTAATACATGATTGCCAGAGAAAAGAACCCACACACAATTGGGGAGACCCTCGTGAAACCCTGTGCGCTCGAGATGGCTAAAATTGTGCTGGGAGAGGATGCCGCGAAGAAATTAAGTCAGGTATCCGTGTCCAACGACACTGTGCACCAGAGAATTAAAGACATGAGTCAGGACATAATAACCCAAGTTGTCAGCGAGATAAAACAAAGTCCTGCAAAAATCAGCATGCAGATCGATGAAACAACTGACGTTTCAAACCACAGTCAATTGCTTGTATTTGTACGATATGTACATGAAAAGAACATCAAGGAAGAGTTTTTATTTTGTGAACGACTCGAAACCACAACCAAAGCAGTTGACGTATTCAAGCTGATCCAATCTTTCTTAGATCGTCATGAGCTGGCATGGGATTTGATTGGGTCTATTTGTACGGATGGCGCTCCTGCCCTGATTGGCAAGAAATCTGGATTCGTTGCTATAGTCAAGGAGAAAGCTCCACGTGTGCTTACCACCCACTGTGTTCTACATCGCCAAGTTCTGGCATCCAAAACCTTGCCAAAGATACTGAAAGAAGCGATGGGAATAGTTGTGCAAACGGTCAACTTCATTCGTGGACGTCCATTGAATCACAGACTGTTTAAAATATTCTGTGACGAGATTGGAGCGGAACACGGAGTGTTACTGTACCACACAGAAGTACGTTGGCTGAGTCGTGGCAGTGTTCTCACACGTGTAGTGGAACTTCAGGATGAAATTCTCGAATTTCTCAAGCATCAACAATCCCCTCTTGCAAAGCACTTTGAAGATGAACATTTCATTGTTAGTCTGGGATATTTGGCTGATATTTTCAGTCTTCTCAATGATCTGAACACATCAATGCAGGGAAGAGATGTGGACATCATTCGAGCCAGGGGAAAAGTCGTCGCATTCACAAGGAAACTACCTATCTGGTGTCGCCGTGTTGAAAGTGGTAACCTGGCAAACTTTCCTAACCTTGACAATATTCTTACTAAAGATGGTAAAACACTACCTGTAGAAATACTTCAAGAAGTCAAGAATCATTTGGAAATTCTAAGTACAAATTTTGAGGGTTACTTTTCAGATACTAATGATCTTTGCATGGAATTGGTTTGGATACAAAACCCTTTCTCATTTGATGTATCGAGACTTGAGTGATAACGATATAGCAAAGGATGATTTCATTGAATTCCAAGAGGACCCAAGAAAGAAAGCTGATTTCGAAAGGGCTGGGATGGATGTCAAGCAGTTTTGGTGTGAACAAATCTCAGCTTACCCAAGCTTAGCAATGAGAGCAATGAACGTTTTGGTTCCCTTCACAACTACGTATCTCTGTGAAATAGGATTCTCTGCATTATTAAATCTGAATTCAAAGTGGAGAAATAGACTTGATGTGTCAGATGACATGCGAGTAGCTTTGTCAGCAACTGTAACACGATTCGATGCTTTGATTGCAGGAAAACAACAGCAAATATCTCACTAGGCTTGTAAAAGTATGTTTTATGTTGTCAATTTGGAAAAAAAACTTGTACATTTATCTTCTTTCTTCTCTTGTGTAATAAAAATGGACTGTAACTTTAATTTTGCTTTCACTAGAAATGTAAAAAAATTATCAATGCTTATGATTTTTTCATGTTCTATTCCTCGCAATCCATATCTAAAGTACAGGATATTCAAGGTATTGACATATTTGGATGACACACTGGCAAATAATAGGATTGGTAATAATTATTTTAACAGTCAAGTGAAGGGGGTATGGCACCATATTGGACAATCCATTGGGGGTCTGGAATCATGAGCAGTTCAAACCATCAATGAATGCCTACTGTCAGGTACAATTATTTGCCTCGTCAAAATTAGCCCAATGGTACATAAACACTACCAACCTAACACCACATGACCTCACAAAAAAAACATGCCCCGCAAACTAGCAATAATCCTCCATCAACTAAGGTTACTGTACCCTTGCTCATGGGAAATCATCAACCCTGAGGGCACACAATGGAAGCTGTTCCTGATTTCCCACTAGAGCATTACCCTGCCATAGCCCGTAAACCACCATTCTCAGACAAAACCTGCAGAACAAGTGACAACCCACATCCTCAAAAACAGACACCCTTGCAGGCTTTCTGCAGTCTTAACCCCCACATAGGTAAGACGAGTCTCTCCCAGTCTACGCAGACCTCACCTCTTATACCACACTTGGCACTCTCCTCCTTGGCTAAGGCTTCCTGATTTTGCTCTACCTTCAACTTAAGCTTAATGGGACTTTGGTCTCCTATCCTGTTTTGACCAAATGCAAATCTCTCTGCTCCTCACTCACTCTCTCTATCTTACCGGGACTAAACTCTATAACTTTTCACTCTCAAACTTAATCTCAACGCTTTGGCCCTCAACAGGACCTAAACCACAGTGTCTTTCGACCCTGGCTTGCAAGGGGCATATCCAGTGACACCAGGCAAGCAGTAATAAGTACTTACACTTAAAACTGCTTCTTTCTTCTCCCAATGAAAATCCGTCCCTTCTCTCCCAGTCTAACTCACTGGGACTAAACTCTTTAGCGTTTCACCCTGAAACTTAATCTCAACGCTTTGGCCCTCAACAGGACCTAAACCATTGGGTCTCTTGACCCTGCCTGCTGTTAAGCAAGCATTCAAACAAGAAAAATCTTTTGACCCTGCCCCTGGCTTACCGGGGGCTTATCAAGTGCTGGCCCTTGGGCTGAGCAAGCTGGCTACATCCTGTTAAATCTTTATTGACCCCATACAAGCAGTAATAAGTACTAACACTTAAAACTTCTTGTTTCTTCTCCCACTGAAAATCCTATCTCGTCTTCCAGTCTCTCCTATGCAATGGGACTCTCTGCTATACCATCGTTACCCTACCACTAAAAACCCTCATTTCTGGCTCCTAATTAGGACCGATAAATGGGTACGCTCAGGGCCGAGCCAACCACCCGTAAGCTTAAGGGCTGAACTGACAAATGGAGCTAGTATACCTAGCTTCCCCTCAAGTTCTAGGGGCAGAGCAAGAAGCACTCCATGAGTGTAATAACCATAAGACACTTAGCAAAACAAAACAAAATTACTTTTAGGTACCCACAGAGCTCCAAGGGCAGGGTAACAAACACCACATGTACCCACCTGAGAAACGACCTAGGGGCTAGGCATACATACCGTCAAAGAGCCCCTGTCCGAAGAGAAGCTCCGGGCAATCTACAGCAAGTAAGCAATGTCAGAGTTTGCTACTACCGTTCCACCGCTATAGGCTGATCCTGGTCTTATAGACAATTTACTTACTTTATAATGTAGATTATTCAGTAACTTTCTAAAAACCCACCGTCTCTCTCCCCGTTGCCAGACCCTAGCACTTTGTAACTTGCATGTATTAATAGGGAGAACTTAGATGATTTTGCATTTTGAATTCAACTTGGTAAATTGTGACTAACATTTTCAGTGAAGTTCAACGCTACCGTAAATGATTGAATTACGTGCCCAATCTTGTGAATAACTTTTTGTTAAATATACGAACTGTTTGAAAAGATAAAGTAAAATCTCTCATTATCCTCGCTTCCCATATTTTTATGTCTTAAGCCGCTACTACCACACGGCCACGTGACAGAACAAAAAGTAGTGGATTTTTAGTAAAGACAATTACTAAATAAAAATGAAAACATAATTTAACAATGAAACAACAAAATAAAATGCATTATAAGCATTGCTACATGTCTTGTAAACTGCAAAGCCTATAGACACCAGCCACTTTTCGAATTAATCAGTCAAAAGTCGACTAACCTTGACAATACGAAGGTTCTTCATTAGTTTAGTATGAATTCGTATCATCATATCTATTATCTCGTAACTTGAACCAAAGCTGCGTCCAGACAGAAAGACAGAGACTGACTATTACCATTTAAGCAAATTTATAGACAATGGTGTTTACTTTTGACTGAAATCCAGTGAACCTTGCACCTGTTGCGATGACAAAGTAAGCGTGACAGGCATGACTATACACTTTAAAAGTTTACCGTAAAAAAAGACACTTAAAAGTTTGCCGTAAAAAACCGGAATAAATGTTGCCAGGCATTTGAAGTTTTAAAAACGAATATATTGACGTAAAGGAGTGATATTACAGTCACCAATCCGTAAAAGATAATAAAGTAGGGTAACGTTACGGACGTCTATACACGTTTAAAGGGTTACTGATGAATGGCAACGGCAAGGGACAGGTCAGTGCCCTTGAAAATTACCATATTTACAGTATATATGATCAGCGAAGTCTTCAAAAGACAGATTTCGCTTCCCAGTCTGATTGAGCTAAAAATACAAAGTGCGCATAGCTATCATATACCACGACCAAACGGACTATACAATATACTTTCACGTAAATCAATCCTTTAAGTTTGACTGAATTCCTTTAAGTGGGAGTAGTTGCGATGCGTCAAGAATAACAGAAACACTGCTGCAAAAGCAGAACAAAGACCAGGAAAAGGTTTAATCCATTACACAAGACTTATTCGTTGATTACCGCCCAATTGAAAATTTACCACTGGGGGCAAAATTAGGAGAAAAACAAAAACTGTGCTGTACGCTAGGCGCATGAAACCTCTACACAGAGGGCGCCGGAACAGCTCAAGGCAGGATCCGGGCGCCAACTACCCCATGGCCAAAACTACCTCCAGACCACTCAAAGGGCATCACCTTGTACATAAACCCTACTCCACAGGGAAACGCAAGAATAAAAACCGTGTAGGTATAATACCAACCAGAAGTCCTACAGAACTTGAGAATTCCATTGTATATATGGCTTGAAAATTATGAAAATTACTTTATAATACATTAGCTTTTATGCAAATTATGTCCTACCTATAAGGAGAATGATTTGCCAAAATGATTAAGTACCACATCTAACAATGCCTACTAAACTATTATCATCACTACCATGGAGTTAATGAGTTTGATGGGACAAATGCGTAACATTACTACGTTTCCACTTCGTTTATCAAACAATTTGATTTCAGATGAAAATCAAATATGGAGAAAGATTAAAGTGGAGAGCATAAGGGGAAACACTAAACGGAATGAGTTAAAGTAAATAGAGCAATGCATGGTTAAATTTGAGCTGTTAAGCTGCAAAGAGTTGTGATCGGAATTGTGTGCCCTTTGGATCTATTTCTCGAGAAGTTGGAATACCTACGGTTTAATGACATTTCTCGACATCGACATACCAAACCAAATAGAGGAAGGCCCATGAAGGGGGTGGGGCCGCTGTCTGATCGTTCCTTGAAGAAGAGACCCTTCAAAATATTGACAGATTAAAGAACCCATGACAAGAAGAAAGCAAATCTTGAACGAAGATACAAATCATACTGGACCCTCTCTACAACTGCTGCTGTTGTCAACAAGGCGAGAGCTCCTCAGGATCCATTATTGGAGTTCCCCTGAAGGTGGCAGTAATCTGTCAGGTCTTCAAAGAAGTCTAGTTCAATCAACGAATCTTTAACGAAGGATTCATTTCGAAATTTCAACTTCGTTTTACAAAGTTTTATATCCGAGTAGGAACCCAAAGGTAATTTTGGCAAACTAGGATGTCCTGCAAAATAGTTTTAAGTCTACAGTTTTGCCAATAATTAGTTACCAAATCTTTGATGATCCTCGAGACCATAGTCAAATGCATAATTGACCCTCGAAAGGATTTAAGTTTGACATTCCTGTTCTAGACTTTTGTCAATGAGTAATATTATCTGTGAATTTATATAACTTTTAAACAAATTATCAATACGTGTGACTGCTGGGTAATTAACTTTGTACTTTACACTCTTAACTTCTAAAATCTATTATTTGCATTATTCAAAATTCTTGGAAATATCTTCAAACCATTTCTTTAATCTGTTATATTTCGAAGTTATATTAGGAGCGTGTAGCGGTGATAGCGTTCGGGTGTGTCAGATTTGTGCTCCTCAGTTCGCCATTCGTTTTCGTGACATGAAAGACTTTTGTGCGTAAGGAAAGTTGATAGAATGTATCTATAAACAATCCCGCAATGGATCTGTGATATTTTCACCTAACTATGAAAAGTTTTTTCTATCAAAATAAATAAGTGTAAGGCAACGGTAAACTGATAACTCGTGGTAGTGTGTGTGTGTCTGCAAATTCTTTCAAACCCTCATAGGGGGTTGCCCCTCCGCTTGGATGTGGGATGGTAGGGGAGGCGCTGAGAGGTGTTGAGAGTTGCCAGAACTGAAATTTCCTATACTTTTGGTAAATATTGTTCGAGGAGATAAAAATGAATAGAATGGATATAATCTGCTACGAATGTTCTGATTCTGTGTCTTCACTGTCATCGGATGCTATTGGATGTTCTGCCTGTCAGGGATGGGCTCACAGAAAATGTGTTCGTATGCACAAATTGCCTAAGATAGATGTTGAACTTGTAAACTGGGTTTGTACTCCGTGCCTTGACAAGCTCAAATTCTATTTGCGTGGTGGAGAATCTATCATGAAGCAACTTAGTAATTTCATGGGGATTTTGGATAAAATGGATAAAAGACTAGAAAGCATTGAAACTAAAGTTGAATCAGTAGAGAAGGTACTGACTAAGGTAGAAAAAATTGCTGAACAACCAACATTGTCTTTTCCCTCTTCGGCTTCTTCCCCCAAGACGTATGCAGGTGTAGCTAAAAAGCACCTGCTCATAGTGAAGTCTACGGACAATGCACTTAAAGCTTCGGAGAAGAAAGATGACATTTCTAGAGCATTGAGTGATCTGCAGGTGGTTGATACCAGGTTCAATCAGTCAGGAAATGTAATACTCAACTTTCAGTCTGAACAACAGAGGGATGAGGCTGCTATGAAGGTCAACAATCTGGAAAATTTGTCTGTATCGAAATAAAAAAAGTTGCTCCCTAAAATTATGATTTGTAATGTTAGTGCTGAAGAAAATAAGGACAACCTTGTGCAGACAATTATTCAGAGAAATGATTACCTGCAGTCGATCGAAAACATCACAGGCAAGATAAATTTGATTTTTGACAAGAATGCTGCCAGTGCAACCAAGCACTATATATTAAAGTGTCATCCTGAAGTGAGAGCATTAATTCATAACAAGGGAGATGAAATTAAATTGGAATGGGGTGTGTATAAGGTGAGAGATAGATACTTTGCCACAATGTGTTACCATTGCTTAACCTATGGAAATGTTCATGGAAGATGTCCTGACAAGGAGAAGGATCCTTGCTGTAGGAAATGTGCTGGAGATCACTCTTTCGGAGACTGCTCTTCGGATGTGAAAAAGTGCATAAATTGTGTTAAAGCTGGTAAAGTAGATGTGAACCATTCTGCCAATGAGATGTGTTGTCCGGTTTTACAGATTGAAATTGCCAAAATAAGAAATAAAACCGATCATGGCTACTAACTCTAATCGTTGTTTAAACTGTGCTTTGGCGAATATTCAATCGGTGGGAAACAAAACATATGAGATACGGGATTATATAAATGACAATGAGTTAGATGTGTTAGTACTAACAGAGACCTGGTTAAATAATTATGATAGTGCTAAGATCTGGGAAATGACGCCGGACACACATGTGTTCCTCCACGTTCCTAGGAACAATAGAAGGGGGGGGTGGGGTTGGGATTTTTATCTCAAACGCTCTCTCCAAAATAAAGAAAGAAAAAGTGCCCATAACTGACAATTTTGAACTTATGCAGGTCAGTTGCGTGTACGGTGGAAGTAAACTAGTATTCGTTGTAGTATACAGAAGCCCTAATTCAAGTGAGATCCTTTTTCTTGATGAATTTAGATTATACCTTGAAAGTTTGAACGTAGTCGGACATGAAGTGTTTGTGTGCGGGGATTTCAATTTCTGGGTTGATAATCCAGAAAATCAACATGCGAATGATTTCATTGAAACAATGAATATACTTGGTTATCAAAATAGAGTCAATAAGATTACATCAATTACCGGTCACATCCTAGACTTAATTTTCAGTGAAAGTGACAATGATCTGATTCGTGGTGTTGATGTGGACGATTTATGTGTTTTGTCTCCTGTACATATGATCATTAAGTTTAAGTTGGAAATTAGGATATTTTCCAAACAAAGAAAGACGATTCTTTATAGAAACAAGAGAAACCTAAATAAGGATGAATTACTCCAGAAGATTATAGATGAAATTGGTCAAAAGACATCTGATCTATGTGAACATGGCTTTGAGAATAAAAGAAGCTGTCTTGTCTGTTATGTCTCTCTGTTCAAAAGTTCTGCAGGACAATTGTATGACGGTGAGTGTCCCCTCGTTGAGAGGGAAATAGTGGTAAAGGACAATGCACCCTGGTATGATTATGAGGTCTCGGTGGCAAAAAGAGTTAAAAGAAGAAAAAAAAGAGACGATGGAGGGCTGCGAGAAATGAGGCTTCTAAAATTGAGTATTGTACCGCACGTAATGCACTGAATAGTTTAATCAGGAAAAAGAAAAGGGAGTATTATAAAAGAAAAATTGATGAACTTGGTTTAGATATAGAAAAGCTGTATTCTGTTATTAATAATTTGACTGGTAACAAAAAGAAAATAACTCTCCCTGAGGGTTTCTCTGATGGGGAACTTGCAGCCAAGTTCTCAGATTTCTTTGAAAATAAAATTGTTGATTTGATTAGTGGCTTTGGGGAGGTAGCTCAGTTTAACCTACATCAGGTGGCCACCAGTGAAAACGAGTTCAATCGTTTTGTAACAGTAGACTTCATTAAGATCAAGTCAATTGTCAGTAAAGTAAAGAGTACTTATTGTGATAATGATCCATTTCCGATTTCTGATGTCACTGGAGGTGAATATTTTGATGATCTCCTGCGGGTGTATTTAGAAATTGTTAACCTTAGCATTCGAGCTGGAATGTTTCCGGAGAGTGAGAAATATGCAATTCTCAAACCAGTATTGAAGGGCTCTTTAGATCCCCAAAGTTTGAGTTCATATAGACCTATATCTAACTTGTCTTTTCTTTCGAAAATAATTGAAAATGTAATTTTGGACCAGTTGATGGGCTATCTTGAAGTAGCCCATGTCTTTCCTGATAATCAGTCGGCATATAGGAAATTTTACTCTACGGAGACTGCATTATGTTCGATAGTAAACGATCTGCTGGTTATGATGGATGAGGGAATGTGTGGCATTCTAGTATTGCTTGATCTGAGTGCAGCGTTTGACACCGTCGTACATGGATTACTACTAGACGACCTCAAAGCAATTGGTATTAAGGGCGAGGCGCTGAATTACTTGGAGACTTTCTTAATAAACAGAACTTTTTGTGTTCAGATTGGCAGGTCCTTCTCCGGGACAAAAGTACTGGCCAGGGGGGTCCCACAGGGAAGTGTCCTGGGCCCTATCCTGTTTTGTATTTACACTATTGAATTGATGCATTTGCTGACGAATCATGGGGTGAACTTTCAATTGTTTGTTGACGACACCCAAATCTACCTGTCATTGAGTAATGTAGAGGACACACAAAGGAAAATAAATGAAGTCATGACTGATGTTAAAAGATGGATGAATTCCAAACAGTTGAAGTTAAACGATAGTAAAACTGAGTGTCTTGGGAAAAAGCATGATTTGAGAAGACTTGATATTGTGAAACTTAGAGTGCTTGAAAATGATTTTGATGTGATAAATCCCATCAAAAACTTAGGTATTGTTTTCGATTGCGGTCTGTCATTTAATGAGAATATAAATAGAGTAACCAGAATTGCAAGCTATCACCTGAGAAATATTGCCTTTTTAAAGAAATACCTTGACACAAAAACTTTAACATTGCTGATACACAATTACGTAATCAGCAGGCTAGACTATTGTAATGTGTTGTACTATGGTTTACCAAACTACAATTTGAGGAAGATACAAAATGTGTTTAATAGAGCTGCTAGACTAATAAAAGGCCTGTCCCCCCCGTGAGAGGATCACGCCAACGCTTATCGAGCTCCACTGGTTGCCTATAAAAGCGAGGATTATTTTCAAGATTTGTGTCCTAACGTACCAAGCACTTAAATTTGAGAAACCTTCGTATATGAGAAATATGTTGAAGAGTTTTCGCCCTGATACTGTAGTTAGCTTGAGACACAGTGACGATCCATATCGTCTCGAGGAACTGAGAAGCAGGACCAATGTTGGTACTAGAGCCTTTGAAAGAAGCGCTCTTAGAATTTTCAATAAGCTCCCCTTAGAGG
>NC_090766.1:19645682-19648182 GCF_036898095.1 Palaemon carinicauda
TTGTCATACTCTGTTGATTTTTCCATTAGCTGGTTAATTACATGGATATGGTCAGTTTTTGAATACCCACTTCTAAAGCCACTTCTCTCTTCGTTGATTAAAGTCTACCCGTCTTCCTATTCAGCCTAATATGATCTTTGTGAATATTTTATATATTAAGAAGAGTAAACTTATTGGGCGGTCATTTTTCAGGCCTTTTGTATCTCCCTTTCTATGAATCTTTATAATATTTTTTTTAAGCTGTAGGCATAGAGCATTCTTGTAGACATTTTGTGCAAAGTTCAGAGAGTTTACTAAATTACTATGGAATCTCATTCATCTATTATCAAGTCAATTATTAGGCCATCTTCTCCAGTTGCTTTACCTCTTGTCATGCTTTTTAATGTTTTCTTCTGTGGTTACTAATGATACTGACAAAATTATTACTTGTATCATTATTGTATTCAATTGTACAGGAATTTTCTGCAATTTTTATCATTCACCTCTTTTGTTTATACAACAATTTTCATCCTTTAAAGCAAACATCTGTTGACGGCCTCCTCCTAGACTTCTTTTTATCAATTTGATGCTTCTTCCTTTCTTTAACGTTTCCTAAATTTTGGTCTGATTGTGTTACGAATGTCATGGGATTTTAGTTTGTTTACCATTTCGGATAGTTCTGCTAATTCTATTTCACCTCTCTTGAATTATAACCTCATTTCTGGTCTTTTCTTAATTAGGTTATTTGGCTTTTTCTGATAGTTTTACTTTATCTTGTTTGGGAACTTTTCCACCTATCTCTTGTGCCGATTCGAACACAAATATGTTAAATCACTGTTCATTTCTACTTTACTCGCTTCCATTTCATAAGGTAGCCGGGAGTACCCGTTCTGTATTGCTAAACTACGTACTAGCAGATTTTTCTCTTATTACATAAGGTCTCCACCATCACCAATCTGCTGTGGCCAGCTTGGTGATGAAAAAGACCAAACCCCAGACATGACTAAGGACATGTCTGAGACCTTTGTCCTGCAGTGGACTAGAAACAGCTGCTTTTCTAATAGTTTGTTGTAAGGAACGGTTGCTGCCTCGCGCATGTTGTAAAACTGCTAAACCACGATTGAAATGTGCTTAGAAATTACACAAGACATTAAACTTCCAAACTAACTCTCCACCTTCACAATATACACACACATACACTTGCATTCCTTTGAATTAAGACCCTTGCTACCCTAAACTGTCTTCACATCATCTTCAACACCATAATCCTTTAGTTTTCAACACTCCATTACCAGATTAATTTCTCTATTTCTACTTTCAAAGTACTATGAAAATATTAAAACAAACCGGAGTATCCTTTCACATGCATAACCCGTTGTAGCTTTTGACACTTATCACCCTTCCATTCTTCTTAAGCCACATTTTATACAATAAGTTTACATATATAAAGTCATTAGAAACATCACTAAGAGAATTCATATAAACACGTTTCAGCATCCTAGAAAAAATACATGCCACGAGGTGACAAGTATTCAGTTAAGGAAGGAAATCTGCTGCAAAGTTGCACTGCATTTAATGACCTAGGCAACGTGGATTCTACATAGACGGGGTTTAAAGCAAAACTTCACACAATAACAACAAGGAAAACGTCAGTATCAAGTGTCCACCATGGCATCAATAACAGCCACACATCCTCCTGGAAGAAGAGATGACTCTCCTAAAGAAATCCTGAGGGATCTTGCCATATCCTATAAGTGGAAAGTTGAGGGGGCAACACCATATTGATAATTTTCTCCCTATCTCATCTAAGCATGCTCAATGGGTGCTAAATCAGGAGAGTGAAGGCCATGGCATGACAGTAATCATTGTTGTTTCGTCGCAAAGTGGTCTGGCATTATCTAGTTGCAGTGTGGAGATACGTTAATGAACCATCATGCGATTGTCAATAATAGGTCTTGAAACATCCTGTGTACATGACCGGCACAATAACGCAGCCTCGAAAGACATACAAACGGGTCCTGTTATAAGCACTCATCCTGCCCACCGATAGTCTTCCACTTATCCATCGATTAGCCTCTAAACACAGTAAGTAGTAGTTTGGCCAGGGCACCAGCCACCCGTTGAGATCCTACCGCTAGAGATTTATGGGGTCCTTTGACTGGCCAGACAGTACTACATTGGATCATTCTCTCTCGTTAAGATTCAGTTTCCCTTTCCACACACCGAAGAGCCTGGCCTACTCTCTACATTTTCTCCTCTGTTCTCATACACCTGACAACACAGATTACCAAACAATTCTTCTTCACTCAAGGGGACAGGCTGCCAGGTCTGCCATTTTAATGCCATTTTGGCATTTTTGAGGTTTGGTCGGCATTCACTTATATTAAGTTCATGCCAAACCCTATTAGGCATTATATTTGGCATATTGACCGTTTGCCGTATGGGGTATTATAATGCAGTCTTAAATGTTCCCTCCTCCAATTCTCTCGAATCAGCCCATGAATGCTCCTTAAAATTTGCA
>NC_090766.1:19653182-19660388 GCF_036898095.1 Palaemon carinicauda
AACCTGAAGCTAAATAGAACATGAGTGATGAATATGTAGGGTGATGGAATTTCTTTAAGATTTATCATGAAGGGGAAAGTTTCATGCCCGGGAAAGCATCAGTTATGACATTAGCTGGCGATATAGTAAATAGAGCGTCCCTAAAGTTTTTTTTTTTTTTTTTATTTTTTTTTTTTTTTTTTTTTTTTGCGGGGGGGTTACGATGTCGAACGAACGTTTCACAGAATTCGTGCACTTTTTTCACCATTCATCTTGTTTTATTGTTGGGTTGAGGTAAAGTTTTAAATGAAAGAGAATAAAGGGCGGAAAAAATGGGGGGAAAACGATATGAGAGAGAGAGAGAGAGAGAGAGAGAGAGAGAGAGAGAGAGAGAGAGAGAGAGAGAGAGAGAGAGAGAGAGAGAGAGTGGCTGCACCCGTAAAAGTCTAAATAAAGAATGTGCGCTTATATAAAACTATTAACTTTGTCTTAACACTTGAAGAGCGAATCGCATATCAAGACATTGAAAATGCTTCTTCAACACCTGATTTGCAAGGGACAACCTTAAGCAATATAGTAACTGAATCACTGGTGGAGTTCTTTCTAAAATGAAAACCGATTACGAAGACATGATGATGTAAGTAAAGTACCAAAACTTATACATATTTAAGGCAAAGTTATAAATATCCCTTTCCACATTAGATAGATGGGTTAGCAAATTGGATAACAAACCTGGAATCTTAAAACCCGTTACCAATCATTCAAGTATAGATCTGAAATAATGAGTATTTCTGATCATGTCTGCATCTTTATCATTTGACGATTGTAGGTAGCATTGCTAAAGAATGGAGTTATGATAAAGGTTCAAATACTCTTTATGCTCCAAAATCAAATAGGAGTTATGACAAAGGTTCAAATACTCTTTAGGCTATGCTCCAAAATCAAATAGGAGTTATGACAAAGGTTCAAATATTCTTTAGGCTATGCTCAAATATCAAATAGGAGTTATGAGAAACTTTCAAATACTCTTTAGGCTATGCTCAAATATCAAATAGGAGTTATGAGAAAGGTTCAAATACTCTTTATACTAAAAGTTCAAATACTCTTTAGGCTATGCTCAAAAATCAAATAGGAGTTAAGACAAAGGCTCAAATACTCTTTATGCTCCAAAATAAAATAGGATTTATCACAAAGGTTCAAAATACTCTTTAGACTATGCTCAAAAATCAATTACTCTCTATGCTCCAAAAAGTATAAAAGTCTTGTGAGTTCATTGAAGCAAAACGCATTTTACGATTTAGATGCAGATATTTTGATAAAGCCACAATTATTTTGCATAATCACTGAGACAGAATTGCCTGGTTTTCCAGTAATGCCTATAGTTAACGATTCGAGTCCTACAAACATCAAGTAGTGGAAATCTTTAGGCATAAGTATGGACATGACGATGTTTGAAAACCCAGCATCACCCGATCGAGTTGTTTGCGTCTTTGCCTATGCTCCACATCTCGGGAAACTCTTAAGAAACAATTTCCTTTACTAAGGTTTTCAGTTAAGTGACGGTGATTATGCCTACTGTAGTTCGTTATGAGAACTTATACAAAGATAAGTACAAGCTATTTGAAAACACCATATGAACTTGAGAGTCAAGTGTAAATGTCCAACGCCTTCGGCGAATGAATGTAAAATTAGCTTTATAACTCATATCAGGAACTGTGGAATGAGTTTATATTTTGGTAACAAATAATTATTTCTAGATGAACATTGGGAAAAACAAGTCCATGAATTTTATCAATTGATTCGCGGATTGACATGTTCAGTTCTAGAGTTCCACAGAGAGAAAGATGTCCAGAAATGCATATTGAACTTACAAAATCAGGATGAAATTATCAAATGCATGATGACAGACATTTAAATCAATGACTAGGAAGTAAAAGTCTTTACCCATTTCAAAACAGGAGAGATAGTTTGTAAATCATTTCCTAAATTGCTATAAATGACAAAAAAGAAATTAAATTTATCATATATATCGACATTTACAGTGAATCAACATTGAGAACATTTCGTTGCTTGTCTGCAACAAATGGAAGCTTTCCTATCAGCCCCTATCGTAATAACAGTTAAAATAGTGTTAGATAGATCTCGCCTTATATATAGGGAAGACAGTTACATCATGGGGTAAAATATAATATAGAACAATTGCAAAGGATATAACTTAACAGCTTGTACCTTATCTTTTCTTGATAATGAAACTCCCCCCTAAGTTGAAGATAACAAATCACTACAACATGAACTAAGTCTATCTGGGATTATATTTTGTTTGCCCGATGAATGTGATGAAGGAAAAGGTGGGTGGTGGTTACAGAAAGTCAAGGGGAAACAGATAATGAACAACGGGAGAATGCTAACGAGAGGTGGTCGAGAGTATTATGCAGATTTAATTTCAGCATTTCCAACTACGGTTGTATCTTAGCTGATGATAATAACAACTAGAGGGACACTCAGTACAGCGCAGACCTCCAGTGCAGAAACTTATTTCTCGACATTTTGCTTAGTAGGGTAAATGGCAAGTTTTCGATCCATAAGGACCAGTTCAAACCAGAATCGATCCATAAGGGTGGCCCCCCCCCCAACCTAACTACCCCCTTCTCTTAACCTCATTAACTACCCCTAACCTAACTCCACCCCTCTCTTACCTCAATGGCTACCCCCTCTCTTACCTCATTGGCTACCCCTAACGTATCTCCCCCCCCTCCCCCCCTCTCTCTCTCACCTAACCTAACCATTCAATCTTAAGCCTAACCTAACCTAACTATTCAATCTTAAGCCTAACCTAACCTAACCTAACTACTCAATCTTACGGGGACCGTCCGCCGTGGTATTTTGGCATACCAATTTGAAAAATTCAAAAATCGTTTTATTGTCTCTATGTATAGAGAAACATATCGTACATGCTCTCCAGAAGTTTCAACCCATTATTTTCATAAATAATGATGATACGGGGGTTTTTAAATCATGACGTCATCGTGGGACGTCGTCTGCGCGACTGAGTTTGACAGTTCGTCTTTGCGTGTTTTTTTTTATATATACATCAATTTTTTCGTTTTTTTTTTCTCGAATTTCGTACGTCTGGCAATGATGTAACGTATCAGGGGATGAGAGCTCAGTGAACACCCTCTCAGCACACGCAGTTAGACGACACACGACAGTATCGTCTTAGACTTCGTGAGAGTGAGACGCACGTGTTTTTGTTTACATTCGCCCAAGTGTTTATTAGTGTATTTTATAATTCCTCGTGAATTCTACATCATGCCAAGGAAAAGCATTGTAAAAAGGGGTACAAGGAAAGAAATTTTCAAAATTAGCGAGTGCTTGGAAGGAAAAACTAAAGAAAAAACAATCGATTTCTTTGTCATCGGCTCTCGCATTGTCTGCGAGAGAGAGAGAGAGAGAGAGAGGCGAGCCTAATCCTTCTACCTCGGCGGATGTTAGTCATTCATTTTCGCTGCCAGATGAAGGAGAATTTGGCGGGCCTAAGCCATCCACGTCGCGGGATATAAGCCAGGAATTGCTTTCAAGCCCTCAACCTTCAACCTCACGGTACATGAGTGAGGACTCTATTTCACCGCCAGTTCCTGATCCTAAAATTGGGATTGATATTAGCGATATCCCAGAATATGATGAAAAATACACTATTTCAAGAAAACAGCTAGAAGGAATGATGAGAGGCGTGACTTGTAGAAAGCGAAACTGTAGAAAGTCAGTGTACACGCAGAAAGGGACAACATTTAAGAGTATCTTGTGATGGTTGCCATACGGACATTAGCTACCTACCCCCAAGGAGGCATGGGAGGGGAAGGTAATGTCATAAATATGGTGAAGCGAATTTACAAGAAGTGTATCATTCTCTTACTACAGGTATAGGAAGAGCAGGCCTGAATAAAATGAGAGGATTTTTCTGCAAGCCTCTGGCAGCGGGATCTTATGCCAGACACAGTTCTTATCTTTATAAAGAAATGGAAAAACATTACAGTGATATGCAGAAATATACATATGATTATGTAAAGAAATTTTATATAGAAAATAAGTTGGCAATACCTGATGAAAATGGCGTAATAGATATAGATGTTTCTTTTGATGGAACTTGGTTATCAAGGGGCCATAAGTCACACGTAGGTGTAGGGTTCGTTATTGATGTATTCACCGGGAAAGTACTCGATTGTGAAATTTTGTGTAATTATTGCAAAATATGTGACAAAGGAAAAGAGGAAGGACAAGAAGGAAATAACCCAAAACATAAGTGCAATAAAAACTTTGAGGGAAAATCTGGTGCCATGGAAGCAGAAGCAGCAAAGAGAATGTGGTCGAGATCATTGAATAATGGTTTCAGATATAAAACATTTGTTGGGGATGGGGACTCGAGTGCATACAATGCAGTATGTGAAATGAATAAAGGCCAAGGGCCATATGAAGGTGTGAAGATAGAGAAGGAGGAGTGTATTTGTCATGCCCAAAAAAGAATGGGCCACAGGCTCATAAAACTGAAATCTGAAGTGAGTGAATACATAAGAAAAAGCGGAAAACAGATGAAAAGAAGTTTTTGGTCAGGAAAAAACAAGTTGACCCAAGCCATTATAAATAATATTCAAGCATATTATGGTATGGCAATAAGAAATAATATAATCACAACAGTGGATCAGATGCAAAATGCTATTTGGGCTATCTATTATCACTTGACATCTGATGATGAACACCCAGTCCATCAAATGTGCCCTGGTGGGCCTGAATCATGGTGTTTTTACAATAGAGCTGTAGCCAAAAAAGAAAAAATATCATCACATGCAACAAGGAAAAATCATCTTGCAGGAATACCCTATGAGCTTCGCACACACATAAGAAGTGTTTTCAATAGTTTGGCTGACCCCAAACTATTGCAAAGATGCCTGCATGGCTGGACTCAAAATCCAAATGAATCACTGCATTCTAGGCTTTGGATGAAGTGCCCCAAACAAAAGTTTTTTGACATGTCTAGATTAAAATTTGCATCAAGGTTAACAGTTTTGGAAAATAATTTTGGATACATGCAAAGTAACTTGATGGTAAAGTTATTTGGAAAAAGTCCTGATATAGACACTTCACTCAAAATTTATGACACGGAAAGAGCAAGAAGTAGAGAGAGAATAAAATCAAGAACAAAGAAGACAGAGAAACAAGGAGAAGAATATAAATATGGAGCATTTTAGCTCTGCAAAACCCTGGCAACAATGAGGGAGGAGGCAGCTCCCGACACCCTCACACTAAGTGTATTAGTACACTTAGGGTATTAATACCCCCTTTTAAGGGGGGGGGACCAGGAGCCTTGCTGTAGAAATCAACAATATCAACAATAAAAATAACAAGTTAGTTTCCATAATAATGTTTTTTTCATTTTTTTTATGAAAAATGCAGAAATTTACATGGCAAACCTTTAGGAGCTCATAACTCGAAAACATACTTATCCGCACTTAGGTACATTTTTCTCAGTTATTTATTGTTCAATTTTAAAGATAAAGATATCATTGAAAAGAAGAATAAAAATTCCACAATTCTGTCAGACAAAATTTTAATTTTCATTATACTTTTTTTTCACGATTATTTTCCGTCTAAACGAGGAAAAAAAATAAAAATTCATTAAAAAAAAAAAGAAAATCAAAATTCTGTCTGACAGAATTGTTCGGTTGATAGAGTAGTTTTTATGGTAAAAGTTTCAATACAATTGGTATTATAGTAGTCGGGAAAAATGTACCTAAATTTTTTTTAAATCATGATTTGCTAATAAATCCGAAAGTTTTTGATCAAATGACTTGAAAATTTATATGATGAAGGTATTATATATGTCTAAAACATATAGAAATGGTGTAATTTGGATCATTAGAAAAAAAATGGCGGACATGGCGGACGGTCCCCTTAAGCCTAACCTAACCTAACGCATCAAGTGAGTGAAATAATACCAAACTATGTGTATCATTCAATCTAAATAGTTATCATGGGAATTATTAAAGTTATCAATATATTTTGAAATTACTGTTTATAAAATTATTACAATACTCATTATTATTAATAATAATAATAATAAGAGTCGATCAGTTAAACTTAAATATTTATGGAAATTATTAAATTTATCATTATGTTTTGAAATTATTGTTAATAAAATCATTACAATATACATTATTATTATTATTATTATTATTTTTATTATTATTGTTAGGAGTGTTGGTATTTTGATATGATGTACGTTCAGGTTTCGCATACGTAATTTTGTAGAAATGCTTGTAATATCATAACCCTGTGAGGTTCCTGAAGTATGTCATAGATAGAGAGATATCTGGTTATCTGTTATCTTTCTGCCGGTCAATGTCCACACATATCTCGGAAGCCTCCTGCTGATGATGCTATTAAAATCTCGGCGACTCACGTGAAGCGGTCTAATTCAGTGCTTCCCGCAAATCTTATTTTGTCCAAGTTATGACTGAACCTCATCGGAACCTAGAAGGAATACTCAACACGGATGACGTTCACCCCTTCCCAACTTCTCTTATAAGACGTAAGTATCTAAACAATTTTTAACCTCTTTCAATCTGGAAAAGTATATATATGACGATTATCAATTTTTTACCCCTTTCAATCTGGTAAAGTATATATATGACTATTATTTATTTTTAAAACGTGCCTTTTACCTTTCCCAGGAATTATGAGTGAAGGCAGTGGCATTATTAGGTCCACGAATGTGGATAGAGATGTCAACCGCCCGCATAGCCCCTCATCACAGGAACTAAGGGAGAAAAATGAGGACTGCAATACTTTACTTTGATGGTCTGACTACGGAATGATGCCAACGCCAGATGACTAGGAAGAAGTAAAGTCAAGCACTGAAGCCCTTCTGAATGATATTGATGCCGGTGAAACTTTCCCCTCCGACTACAGAATCTTGCCAACCAGCCAAGATGGGAGAGTAGTAGTCTCCTGCACTGAAGCTCTTCTGGAGGATCTTGAAGCCGGTGAGCCTTTCCCCTCTTCCCCGTCTCCTAATAGTGAAGTTGCCTCCACCTCTTCTTCTACTGCTCCCTACCGTGTTGGTGGTGGTGGGCGACAGCCTCCTCCTTCCTCGGAAGATTGGAATGGTGAAGACTCTCCCAGATGTCCAAAGTTGCAAAACGTCTTCCGAATCTTCGACATACCCCTGAATGT
>NC_090766.1:19660888-19678388 GCF_036898095.1 Palaemon carinicauda
TACAGTGGAACCTCTACACACAAACGTATTTACATCCGAATTTTCCAACATCTGAAGTAAAATTCGAGCAAATTTTTGACTCTACACACGAATTTTATTTTGACACACGAAGTAAGCAATTTTCGTCGTACCGGTTGTATCCGAATTTTTCGACACGCGCAGTACAATTCGAACACGTTCCTACTCTACACCCGAATGTTTTTTTCGACACCCGAAGTAAACAATACTCGTACGCGTAGTCGGTGCTCATAGCGCCTAAGTGTTTTTTATTTCCGCCAATAGAAGGCAGCACTTCGACCTCGGAGGGACCCTCAATTAGCGCGGCTCGGGTCAGTCCTCTGTTCTCGTCGGCTTCTTGCGGTTGTGCCCAGTGCGTTCTGCTGTTAACTGTGTTTTAATCGTGATTTTTTACGTGCATCCTTTAACGGTAATTTACGTAAAGTATGGGTCCTAAAAGGGTTATTTTTTCAAGCGATAGTGGTGAGAAAAGGAAGAAGGAAATGCTTTAAACGTAAAGCAAGAAATTATTGAAAAACATGACCGTGGCGTCCGCGTGAGTGAACTTGCTAAACAGTATGGCCGTAATATGTCGACGATCTCGACAATCCTTAAACAGAAGGAAGCTATTAAAGCAGTGAAACCTTCTAAGGGGATCACCATAATTTCAAAACACCGTAGCACTATCATAGAAGAGATGGAACGACTTCTGGTAGTGTGGATCAAGGACAGAGATATCGTTGGCGACACCATCACCGAGACCGTCATCTGCGAGAAGGCGCAAGCCATCTTTACGGACTTGAAGGAGGAGAGCTCTGGGGGTGATGCTGGGGAGAGTTCAACCGAGCCTTCCTCAGATGATTTCAAGGCATCTCGTGGCTGGTTTGAGAAATTTAAGAAACGGTCCGGGATTCATTCAGTTGTTCGCCACGGAGAGGCTGCTAGTGCGGACACAAAGGCTGCAGCTGACTTTGTCAAGAACTTCGAAAGGATCGTGCTGGAAGAAGGCTACGTAGAGCAGCAAGTGTTTAATTGTGATGAAACCGGGCTGTTTTGGAAGGAGATGCCCAGTCGAACCTACATCACCGCCGAAGAGAAGAAATTGCCTCGGCATAAGCCAACGAAGGATCGGTTGACTCTTGCCCTATGTGCCAACGCTAGCGGGGACTTTAAAGTCAAGCTCTTACTGGCTTACCATTCCGAGAACCCTAGGGCCTTTAAGGCACACAACGTCGATAAGGACCAGCTTCAAGTTTTCTGGCGATCCAACTCGAAGGCCTGGGTCACTAGGCAGTTCTTTGTGCAATGGGTTAACCAATTTTTCGGCCCTTCTGTGAAGAAGTATCTTCATGAACAGAAATTGCCTTTAAAGTGCCTGCTTTGCCTTGACAATGCACCCGCTCACCCCCCCGGACTTGAAGATGATATCTTCGATGAATTCAAGTTCATAAAGGTGCTGTATCTTCCACCGAATACCACCTCTATCCTCCAGCCCATGGACCAGCAAGTCATCTCTAATTTTAAGAAGCTGTACACCAAGCACTTATTTAAGCAGTGCTTTAATGTCACGCAAAGCACCAACTTAACTTTGCGTGAATTTTGGAGGAGCCACTTCAACATCGTGCACTGCTTGAAGATCATAGATCAGGCTTGGGTGGGATTAACTCGACGGACCCTCAATTCTGCCTGGAAGAAGCTGTGGCCTGATGCAGTTTCTTCCCGAGATTTCGAAAGTTTTGACCCCGAACCTGATCCCGTGGTGGGTGCAGCGGAAGCCGTAGAGGAAATCGTCTCCCTTGGCAAGTCCATGGGTCTGGAGGTCGACGCAGAAGACGTTACGGAACTCGTTGCCGAACATCACGACGAACTTACCACAGATGAGCTCAAGGAACTCCATGCTATGTCTGAGCACATGAGTGATGACGAGGAAGGGAGCGAGGAGGTAGAACATGTGTTAGGTTCGGCGCATATAAACGAGGTGTTAGGAAAATATCAAGACGTGGTCGACTTCGACAAATACCACCCAAAAAAATTGCAGGTTTGTCGTGTAGTTTCGCAGTTCGATGATGTTTCCCTAACTCACTTTCGAAACATTCTGAAAACCCGTACCAAGCAACTATCTATCAATAATTTCTTTAAAAAAACTACGAAGCGAACTCGTGATGAAGAGGATGTAAGTGATTCGAAGAAAACGGCAAAGAGTGAAGCGGAAGAAAGTGAAACAAAGAAAACGGCAAAGAGTGAAGCGAAAGAAATTCAGTCAATTTTAAGTGTAGAGTGTGAAAGTGATTAAAATTAATCATCAAAAAGAAAAAAAGAAAATGTAAAAAAAATATAGAATATAAAAATAAAAAAAAAATTAGCTAAGTTATGTTAAAGTTCACTTAGTGCAAGTTAGAATAAGTTACGGTAGTGTACGTTTATCGTAGTTAACCTCTCTACCTCCTCGCCGCCCGTCCGTCTCCTCTCTGCGTAGCAAGAACAACAACACCTGCGCTGGAGTTTCTAAGGTAAAGTGACGCTAAAAACCAGTTTCTTATTTATCATTTTTTTGCTAATTCTTCTTATTTACATGTCTATTATCTAATTTAGTGTGCATTATTCTCATGGGAAATTATGTGTAGTAGTTTATTAAGAAGTTATCATAGGTTTTTGGGCTCAACCACGGATTAATCCTATTTCAATGTATTCTTATGGGAAAATTAGTTTCTACATCCGAACATTTTCTACATCCGAAGTTGGTTCTGGAACGGATTAAATTCGTATGTAGAGGTACCACTGTATCTACACAATTTTTAACCTCTTTCAATCTGGAAAAGTATATATATGACGAGTATTTATTTTTAAAACATGCCTCTTACCTTTCCCAGGAATTATGGGTGAAGGCAGTGACATTGTTAGGTCCACGAATGTGGATAGAGATGTCAACCACCCTCATAGCCCCTCATCACAGGAACTAAGGGAGATAAATGAGGACTGCAATACTTTACTTCGATGGTCTGACTACGGAATGATGCCAACGCAAGATGACTGGGAAGAAGTCAAGCACTGAAGCTCTTCTGAATGATATCGATGCCGGTGAACCTTTCCCCTCCGACTACAGAATCTTGCCAACCAGCCAAGATGGGAGAATAGTAGTCTCCTGCACTGAAGCTCTTCTGGAGGATCTTGAAGCCGGTGAGCCTTTCCCCTCTTCCCCGTCTCCTAATAGTTAAGTTGCCTCCACCTCTTCTTCTACTGCTCCCTACCGTGTTGGTGGTGGTGGGCGACAGCCTCCTTCTTCCTCGGAAGATCGGAATGGTGAAGACTCTCCCAGACATCCAAAGTTGCAAAACGTCTTCCGAATCTTCGACATACCCCTGAATGTGGCGAGTTACAGATGCATTATTAATTGTGTTTCGAGTCATAGACAATTATAGAGACGATCAAGACTGCCTTAAATAAGAGTGACAGATTCTCGGGAAATATTTCCCTCACCTTGAAAATGGAGATAAGAAAAATGACTGACAACGGGACTAGTATTTCCAACTTCTTTTACCTGCGAACAACACCTGTCATAGTCACCCTGGGCGAGGAGGATGAGTTCATTAATCACACTTTGGGAAATCTACCTGTCATGCTAGAGGAAAGAATGAATGCAGTTGAAGGATCCGGATGGAATATAAGGAAAATAACAAATATGGAGTTATTAGTCAGCCGTAGAGAATTGGGTAATGTTGGTCACTTTACACCATATCCCGCAGGTGTTGGAGGAGCCAAGAATATAATCAATATTAATAGCTGTTATAATTGCCTTATCACTTCCCTAATTGCATTCTTTATTATTACAGCCAAGCAAGAAAATCAGCCAGGGCATTTGCATAGAAACGTTAGGAATAAAATAGGGGTTAATATTAATATTAACTTTAACCCAACAGCAGGTATATCCTGGGAAACTTAAAGACTATTGAGAAAGATAACTAACATCTACATCTATGCCTTGAAGAAAATAGAGAAATCCAATTAAGTAAATAATAAAAATCATTACACCGTTCATTTAGCCAGGACAGGATGGAACCCCCAGCCACTCATTTTGTTCCTCTCCTACTAATAAATGATGTTCAAGTTGCCCTTATTAGAAACCTGCTCACTTTCATGAAGTGTCTATGCAGACATCAGAGTCAAATACGTCATAAGAGGATTCAAAGTATATGCAAGAAATGCTTAACATTCTTTTCCTCGGATGACCTCTCTCACTCGCGCACATTTTGCTGCCAAAGTATAACAACAGTGTCTTACTCACCACGTGACTCGTATAAAACCTTTAAAAACAAGGCTGCCTTACTTAAAAGGTCTCACATTACTTTCATGGACCTCAAGGCGTATAATATATACACACCTGGAGATCAGAAAATAATATCTAAACAAAAGTCCTTTGCTTATGCGTATGTTATCATTAATGGTAGAACATGCGAGTATGTAAGTCACAGAATCGGTCACGGGGAAGACTGCATTGATGTGATGCTCATAATCTGACAAGTGACGAAGGATATTTGCGAAAGTTTGCAAAAATATCCCCTTCATATGACTGAGAAAAGCTTAAAGGATTTCAAAGAGGCTGTGGAGTGCAATGTATGTAAAGTTAAATTTAATGAGAATATATGTAAAAATCGGCATCATTTGCATTATTTACAATATTATAATTATAAGAACACTATGTAATAAATGCAATCTTAACATTAAGGATGTTCCAACCTTCCGAGTGTACTTACATAATTTGCCCTATGATTTACCCCTCATATTAAAGCATGCCTCTCCTTAATTTAGATTTAATATCTTGAAGAATTACGGTTTAAAATTTTATCACGGCACTGTAAGCAGGATAAAATTCGTAGATTCAGTCAATATAATAAGAGGCAGCATTTCCAATCTGGCTAGGAGTCATATTCGTAATAATGGCTCACTGCATATAACAAATCGATTGTTGGAAGGATATGCAGATGAAGTAAAGGATCTCATACTTAAGACTGGCAAACAATTCTACCCTTATGATTATGTTACGGGGTATGACATCCTTCTTAAAGATGGTATCCCAACAAGAACTAAATTCAATGATAGGTTGACGAGTTCCTCAATTTTTGAAGATGATTATGAATATCAAATCCGTATGGAAGGCTTTGCAATGTGTTAATCTCCTTGACTATACCTTATTATACCTACTAGTTGATGTTGCAATGCTGTGTGATATTTTTATGGCATGGAGAGAGGCCTTATTTTCTTCTTTCCGCCTAGACTGCACATACTTCCTAACCTGCCATTCTCTCTCTCTGGAAGCCTTTCTCTGTAGAACACTTATAAAACTACTCATCAATGATGGAGAGCTGTATCAACTTATCAAGAGAAAATATTCGAGGAGGGTTCTGCAGTCTAATCCGTCGTCACGCAATCACCGACAATATATCCATTAATCCTAACTTTAATCCTTCATTGACTAAACCACAATATATACTGTATGCAGATTTCACCTCTCTTTACCCGACCGTCATGACAAAGTTCGGAATGCTGCTTGATGATATTTCAGAGTTATCCCTCTCAGAATTGGCTACTTTCAGACAACGGGATATCTTGTCTATTGATGCGCATGACGATATTGGATATTTTATTCTATGTGACACTGAGCATGTTGAAGATTCTGTGGCTGTGAGAACTGATGCCTTTCCCCTTGCTATACAACCTCTTAATATCACAAAGGATCTGATCTCTAAATATTCTCAGGATCTCCTCAAGGAACTGAATATCAACATCCTACGAAAAAATTTTAAGATTTCGACTATCAGAAAGGTGTATAAATTCAGACAGGAATACTGCCTTCGTGAGTATATAGCAGGATGTGCGGCTATGCGCGCGAGGGAGACAGATTGTGATAAGAAATCAATTATAACAGTTCTGATGAATTCTCTCTTTGGGGTTACGATTAAAAATCAGTTAAACTACTCAGCCAAGAGTGTAATCGTCGACAAGGAAGACACACTCCTCCGAAATGTCAAACATACATTTAAGTCTGTTGATGTCATCAATGAGGAAAGAGTAATTGTAAATCACGCCATGACGAATATTATGGCAGATTCTCCCATATACATTGGTTTCTCTATCCTAGACTTATCAAAGAAGATTATGCATGACTTCTTTTATGATACCCTCGTCAGATTATACGGTGAAAGGACAAAGCTGCTTTACATGAATAATGATAGTTTTTTCACTTTGGAAGTTGAAAATCTAGATGAGTTAAAAGGCCCTTTAAAGGAATATTTTGACTTTAGTAACTTTCCCAAAGACCATCATTTGTACCATGCAAGAGAGAAGGGGAGTCTTGGTCTCTTAAAGCTTGAGACTGCAAATGACCACATCACCAAATTTATAGGTGTCAAGCCTAAAGTATACTCTTACAAGATAATGAATAGCCGACCTAACACTCTTAAAGGTATTCAGCAGTCAATCCGACATTCTATAGAACATCAGCGATATAAGGATTCCATAGGGAAGAGTGATATATTGACAAAAGAAGTGTATAGCCTGCAAAATATTGAGGGGATTATGTGTTTAACCCGTGATCGTAAGATGGCCCTATCTCCCTACGAAGATAAGAGAGATTACTTGACGCCATATGAATCTTACTCGTAAGGTCATCCAAAGGTTCGTGATGATATGGCTGGAAAGGTTAATGAACTTTCATCCCTCCCTTCGGCTATCACACTGTGTGGAAACCTCTCGCCCCTCCTCCTCCTCCTCCAAGACCTAATCCTACTCTTTCTTTGCAAAGATTTCTCAAGAAGTCAATTATTGAGACGAAGGAGTAAAAATAACAATGCACTGATGAGGGTACGTAGTCAATATTCCCCTCCTCCTCCTCCTCCTCCACATTCTTCACCCTCTACATCTGGGATGGTATCATTACAGACAGGTGTCTCTCCCACAGGTTGCATGAAACGGAGGGGAATGCACAACAATCTCAATTCACGCAAGAAGAGAAGGGGTATACAGACTGGTAGAATAATTATCACAGAGGTTGAAATTCGTGACGAAGGCGAAGACTTCACCTCTTAACCGCTACTTCCTGCTACAGCAGTACACCTCTCACTTTTTTTTCCTCTAATACTCACCTTCTCATCCCTAACTCATGGTAAATAGCACTGACTGTGACACTGACCTGATTCAAGTCCGTAAATGCATCTGTAACTCGTTTGGTTTAAAAGAAAAACAGCAAAACATCCTCATCATCATTAAATTTCCATAATGTTTCTAGTAGCTCACGCCCTAATAATGGTAACATTAAAAACACCTTGTGTAAACAGATCTAAATAAAGACTTTTATATATAATAGCACCCACTTGAATGAAGGAAATACAAAATTTTGAAACTCTAAATAAATGTAAATAAAATTTTAGAAATTATAAATCCAGCGTTTCACTAAACTGAACACCTGCTATAATATAATTTATAGATATGTATATATTGAAATAGTTCCTCATTGGCCTTCACACCTTCACAATGACAACTTCAAGCTTCCTAAAGACGTGACAAATTATTTTCCTCCCCATCCAGGATAATAATACAGTAGCGGTACGATTATTTTGCCGCTAGTACGCGCGGCAAATCAATAGCTGTGAAAAGCGGTAAATACGGTCTAACTTCCGTTAGAAAATACCTGAGCAAAAAAATCACTAATTAGCATCTTTCTCATTCTTCCCTGAGTGCGTGGGTGGACTGCACTAACCCGTTAGTCTCTCCCGGAAGTGCCTAGAGGAAGGTTTGTGAGACTTACTGTGCATGCTTAAACCCAAATTTTGACCTAAGCACTTGGGTTTAGAGTGTTGTAGTGACCATAATAATAATGTCCACGGGTTATACATCCCACGAGAACATTGTGAGAGTGATAGAGGGTCACAAAATAGGTTTAAAAACAAAACAAATAAGTGAACAAACTGGTGTAAAGCCGAGAACCATAAGGAACATCCTTGCTAAGTATAGGGCGTGGGGGGGTACCACCGTACCCATCCATTCAAAGAGCACTGGGAGGTCTTTGAAAGTGTCTGAGCGAACTCTTACGGTGTTGAAACGTGAGGCAGAGCTTCATCCTACTCACAGTGCATGTAAATTTAAGGAAGAAAACTCAAACATTTTGGGAAACGTGGCTGTTAGGACAGTGCGCAAGTATCTTAGCAAAAACCTAGGTTTCAAGAAAGTTGTTGCGTGGAAGAAGCCCCTTATTACAGCTAAACATAAGGTTCAAAGAAAGGATTTTGTCAAGGAATATGGTCAATGGGGTGTAGATGAGTGGAAACGAGTGTTGTTTAGTGATGAAGATGAAGCAACGTTCTTAGTTAGTTCTGGCTATTGTTCGAAAGGCTTTGCCAAAGGCGTGAAAAGTACCCTGCGGGGGTAATGGTATGGGGTTGTGTGGGTTTTGGTGGTGTTGGAGAGTTGGTTGTGTTTGAGAAGAACGTAAGGGTTAACCAACAAATTTATTATACATTATTGAATGATGTTTTAGAGTCGAGTTTTGAAAAGACTGGCTGTGACACTTTTCAACAGGACGGGGCACGTTGCCACACAACTACTTTGATCCTTAATTGGTTTTCTGATTGTTACATTAAGCTTTCAAATAAGTGGCCAACTAATTCCTCTGACCTCTCACCTATTGAGAACCTTTGGGCGTTTATTAAACGCAAATTATAGGACAGGGACGTCTCTACAGTTGAAAAACTCAAGGCCGCCATACGCGAGGTCTGGGAAAGCATTGACCCAGCGCTTTGTGAAAACTTGATTTCTTCCATGCCCCGACGACTCGAAGCTTGTAAGAAGAACAAGTTTGGCCCTTCCAAGTATAAGGTGATGATTGGTGAGTAATTAGTTAAAATTTCATATATTTATCACTAACCATTTTTTTTTACAGATTATTTTAGTTAGTGGTAGGTCTCACGACCGCACGAAATACGCTAGCGGCAAAACAATCGTTCCGCTCCTGCTGGATATAGCAATTCAGGGAAAACACAGTTGGCTCAAAAGATTATCGAAAAATATCATGAAGTCTTGCACACTATCCTGTACTGTGGAGTAGACAATCATCCCTTAGGGCGGCATACCGAAATTAGAAATAAATTTAGAATTAGTAGGGAGATCCTGAATCCTTTTGAATATACAGACAGTACTGTAGGAGATCTGGGCTTATTCGTCCTTGATGATTGCTTTATAGAAGCGTGTGATACTGTGATAATAACTTTGTCACAAGCATTCACTGCAGGTCGACACTCAAATATTTCAGTAATATTTATAACTCAGAACGTATTCCACTCGGGTAAATTTAGCAGAAGTATAAGTCTGAATTGTTCTCATTATATATTAATGAGGAATAGGGATATTGGTCACCTCGAAATACTCAGACGTCAGTTGTATGGCAAGAGGAAGAGTCCTGACTTTGCTGAAATATATAAAAGGGCTTTATCTCATAATAAGTATGGTTATTTATTAGTGGATCTGGGACCGAACACTCCAGAAGAATTACAACTTCGTACTAACATAGTAGGGGAGACCGAGTATCAAGTCATTTTTCAATGGTGAGAAAAAGGCATAACTCAATTTTAAAGAAACTTTACGAAACTGAAAAGTCACCGAATAGCTACGGTGGTGTAGACATTTAAAAATGCGAGAAAGGTGGATGAAAACATTACTGGGAGTATTGTTAGATTTTTTCTAGAAAGCCAGGCATCATATACCTTACATAAAATCATGCGGAAAAATAAGGAATTAAAGGTTTATTTTAGTGATAGATATTCAGCATTCATTAAACGCAGCACCATATTCAAATGGGATGACTCACAAAAAAATAACCATGCAATATGTTAAGGGTGATTCATTCAGGAAGGGGGATGTGCAGACAATTCATATAACTTTCAGCATTGAAGCATCCAATCTGCTGGGCTTCAGAGATGATACAGAATATATAATCCATGGAAAAGGAGAGAAAAGAGAGGGTTCAAGCAATACATTCCCATCTGAAAGTTGATTATATGTGTATCTATTCGGATGTGATACAGCCGAGTTACTTTGCTGGCAGACTTGTAAATATTTTAGAATGTTTCCATATAAATAACGGCAAGAATAGAGGTATTCATAACACATTAAATAAGCCACTAAATACATAGGTGTTGGATCAAATATCTATAATCATTACGGATCAGAATGGGAGAACTATAAGTTTTGTTGTAAACTCTATAGCGTGACCTGCGTCCTCCATGTCAGGGTTAGGTAAATAAAATAATAAATACCGATCTACCTAGCATTAATTGACAATTGACCATCGCAGGAGACTGTACTATTGTGGAGTTTTTCTTTTTATATTACCATTTCAGAGTAGATACGATCAAGATCATGAGGCTGACTTTCGTTCCACCATCAGAAGAGGAATTTAGGAGGCTTTTTCTTTTACACCCCTAAGAACAGGTGGTGGGCTAGAAGATATTTCAATATTTCATCCGACTCAAAGACAGGGAGGAAGTGTGTTGTCAGCTATATCAGGGGTGGCTAGGAGGGTATTGCCCTTTTATATTCAAGGCTCTCAATCCTTCAGCTAAGGAATTTGGTAGGGCTGTACTGTCCGATATGATCACTGCAGAAAGATCATTAAAGGAATCTCTAAAAAAAAAAAAAAAAACATGAGGTTCAGGCAGTGAAGTCAAACAGGGTTAAGACTTCTAAAAGGTTCAGGAAAGAGAAGGAAGTCAAAAAAAGGAAGAAGTTTGAAAGTGATTCGTAAGACTGAGGAGGAGTTTGGAGGAAGGCGGAGATTGCATAAGAATGATGTGTATAACCTTCTACATTCATTAGGACGTGGGACATCATAGGGTTTGTATCCTTTCTTTAATCTCATTTCATAACTAAGAATTTTCAACTTCACATCATGGCTGGAATGACACCGAATACCCCAGGAAGTGGAAATAAGATTCCAGTATCCTCGTATATGGCAGGAATATCTGAATCATATCCAAATGTTAACAGGCAGAGACTAATTGAAAGTTAAATTAATTCTAAAGAGGGGGTAGACTTCATGCCCAGTAATGTGGGAATTAATCAGTTATTATCTGATACGTATATAGAATTTCGTGTGAATGGGGTGGTCTGTTCCTTTCTTGATTTATGGAGTATAACAGAATTATTCATTCGTATTACTAGAAATGGTGTCAATTTAACAACGGCACAAAATGTGGGAGTAGTAAACGGGGTGAGTAATACATTATTCAAGTCCGTATCAGTCTTTCTGAATGAAAAGATGGTCGAGTCATGTCATTTATACAATTATTTATCTTATATGAAAATGTTGATGAATGTGAAGCCGGACTCACTTGAGAATATAGCGAGGTGTGGATATTTCTATGATTATTATTGTGAAGAGCACGGGATAACGAGGCAGTACACTGATGATACATTTAAGGAGGGGGGGGGGCGTTTGGAAGTTAAGCAGATGCACAAGCTTTAACACATACTTCCAACTATTACTAGATTTAGCAACTATTGACATGTATCTAATGGATTCTGTCAATCTGAGAACTCTATTAGAGTTGGCGAATGATAGTTGGGTTATGAACACATAAGGAGGGACATTTAAATAATTTGACAATACAGCAATCGAAGTTATGGATAGATCATGTCACTCCTCATTATAACGCAATGGCTGCATTGAATCAGTCATTATTATCAAAGGCTATACAATACATATTCAGTAAGTCTCTTTATGAGACACGTTGTTGGGATTAATGAATCGTCAATAATGATAGATGAACCTTTTGGTTTATGCATTCCAGACGAAATGACGCTGGCACTAATTGATATGAGACATTTTTTCAGGGGATTATACAAGAAACCCATTATTCTTCCACCATGCAAATGTAAATAATATAAATATCACCATTAACGGAAGTACCATATATAATATAAATGCAGCATTCCCAGAGAGTGTTATGCTGGCGTACTATGAATCTCAGAAGGCAATTGGCATTGATGATAAGAATATTATATCCTTGGATAGTTTTACGGAGGGGAGAACGATTTTTAATTTTAATTTCGTACATGAGGATATGAAAGAAGCTCTACCAGTAGAGAGATCAGTACAGCAGTTACCACTCCCCATCTAATTATGATTTTTGGAGATACTACGCATTTTATCTATTGATGCGGACAGGATTATTCATTGTGATGTGAGGGGTTAGGACTGATGGATACTAGAGAGCTGGATAGAGCTCTAAGGGGGAGGGTGGGGAAATTAGTGAATTACGTAGGCATATTTTCTTCTGATCATGTGGGAGGTATAAGGTTGAGGTCATACAGGGAGGAGGCTATCACCTTCATCGCAAGTACGTTGGAAACCTTTCAGATATCAATAGCATGGGACACTGGGTCTGCTTTTACGTAGCTAAGTCAACTGAAAATTATATAATATTCTTTGATAGTTATGGTATTAGCCCAGAGATATACAGTAAGCATCCCTTGACCTTCTTCAAGAGTAATAAATCCTTTGAATTGATCAAATTCATGACACCAATATGACCAGATTTATCATATAAGTGTGGGTTACATGTTTTATATTTCATACATTCGGTTAGTCATTACAGGGTAGGGTATAAGTTACGGAAAATAAAAACCATGTTTTCCACCAGTATTTTAAGGCTGAATGATGGAATAGTAGCTAATCATTATTTCACTCGCTTGATGAGGAGACGCTGCTGAGTGGAAAGGGGGAGAAAAGAGCGAGTACATATAAAGAATGCATCAGAATGAGGGATAACTATGAACATTCCTGAGTCTAATTATCAAAAATAGTCATGATAGGGGATGTCCCACGTTTGCACAAGTTTATTTATATCCATGACGGTGAGTTAATTTCTATATTTTTTTTTATTCATTTATCAATTAGGGACGGGAATTATTCATGGGATTACTTTATTCCTTAGTGGAGGTGTCAAGAGTCAAATGAGTTATTTGTTTTATACCTTATCAGGCTTCCAAATGGACCATTTATCTCAGCAGTGGAGGATGAAAACTAATAAATCTAAAGCGTGGAGCGCAGTGAGGTTTGGATTCAAGAGAGCTATGATGACCTTCAAGAAGTTCACAAGAATGACATTAGAAGATTTCTTACAAATCTGATTAAAATTTGTATGATAAGAGAAATGAGAAATGCATGCATAAAAAAAGATCAGTCTGGTTGTATAAGATAAATAAAATACTGCTTTTAAAATATTACTTTCACTACCCAACTTATCGTGGCTTATCATCACGAGAAAGATGACACATCGTCAGGAGGACGAGACATTCCTACATCTGTTTATTCGGGTGATATCGCATCAAGTATTGTGGCTTATCATCATCACGAGAAAGATGACATCATCAGGAGGACGAGACATTCCTACATCTGTTTATTCAGGTGTTATCGTATCAAAGAAAGATAATAGGATAAGCAAATACATTTACTAACACTCCTAACAATAACAATAATAAAAATAATGAATATTGTAATCTTATTAACCCTTTTACCTCCAAAGGATGTACGAGTACGTTCCTAATAACCCATCCCTTTACTCCCATGGACGTACCGGTACGTTTTCTATACTTATGCGTAGATAACAGGTCTTGGCAGGCCTTGTATTTGAAATACAACGCTTTACTGTTGTGATGTTGTTCCTTCGATGTCTTGTCATCAATGTAACATGAATAAAAAGTTTCTCTGGGCCCCACAAGGGGAAAGATGGACCTTTAAATTTTCCTTAAAGAATCAGCTGATATTTCCTGTGCAGTAAGTTTAGGTTTTATACGAAAATAGGGCACTGTTACCAGTGCATGAGTATTGTTTTGTTGCCCCTTCGACATCTTGTCATCAATGTAATATGAATAAAAAGTTCTCTGAGGCCCACAGGGGTCATGAATGACCTTTAACTTTTATGTAAAGGAATCAGCTGACATTTTATGTACATGAAGTTTAGGTTTCATGGCCATTTTTACGAATAATTACGTAAAATGCTTCCATTGCCATGGTAACACTATGTTTTCATTGTTATACGTTGCCCTGGCCCTACAGAGGTCAAGATGGACCTTTAAACTTTATGAATCAGCTGATTTTTCTTTGCATTATTTTTGGGTTTCATAGCCATTTATACAAATTTTACGAAAAATTATCAGTGTTACTCCTGCGTGACTATTGCTTGTATGTTCCTTCGACATCTTGTCTAAACTGAATATGAATAAAAAGTTTCCTTGGTCCCTACAGGGGTCATGGAGGACATTTAAATTTTATGTTAAGGAGTCAGCTGATATTTCATGTGCATTTGGTTTAGGTTTCACAGCCATTTTTACGAATAATTGCGTAAAATGGATCCGTTGCCATGGTAACACTGTTTTCATTGTTATACGTTGTTCTGGTCCCCACAGAGGTCAAGATGGACCTTTAAAACTTTGTCATGAATCTCCTGATTTTTCTTTGTATTATTTTTGTGTTTCATAGTCATTTATACAAATTTTACGAAAAATTATCAGCATTACTCCTGTGTGACTATTGTTTGATTGTTCCTTGGATATCGTGTCAACAATGATGAATAAAAAGTTTCCCTAGGCTCCACTGGAGTCTTGATTGACCTATAAATTTTCTGTAAAGAATCAGCTGATATTTCAAATGCAGTTCTTTTGGGTTTCATAGCTATTTACACAAATAATTACTGAAAATGATTTTGTTACCATGGAAACTGCGTGTTTACATCTCCGCCATCATGGCGTAAGAGACTAGCACGCTTTCCCTTGGATGGAGCGTAATGGACTTTAAATTTCCGCGTCTCGTAATCTCAAAGCAGCTGATTTGAGTTATGTGATTTTTATGTTTACCAAAATTATTTGTATATTTTTTGTTTCTATTTTGCCGAAACTTTCATTATATTTTCATATTTCTTGCCAATATCCTTGTTCCCGGGAATGAGGCTATCTCCGCCATCATGTCACACGAGACAAGCATGCTTTCCCCTAGATGGAGCGTAATGGACTTTTAAATTTTCTCGTCTTGTGATTTAAAGGCCTCAAACCAGCTGATTTGAGTTGCTATGCGGTTTTTGTGCGTATCATAATTATTTTTGTATATTTTTGGTTTCTATTTTGCCAAAACTTTTAGTATACTGTATTTTCATATTTCTCGCCGATATCCTTGTTCCCGGGAATGAGGCTACTGTTCAGGACAAAGCGAAGCGCGCTCGGTCAGGTTGCCTGACTCGTCTCTCGTGCATTATCCGTCACGTGTGCGCTTTTACAACTTATTCTTATAAGTTATAATGCTTTATAACTTTTTAGAATATTCCTCTTTATTTGTGTGAAGGTGTTTGTTGGATAAAATGTCTAAAGGTAAAATAGGATCAGTGTATAAGGGAAGGGTTCCCATGAGTGATGCCATAGCTTCTAGTGCCCCAACTGTGACCGCTCATCTTAGAGGAGCTGGAGAACAAAGCAATTTCCGTTCTCAGAATCCATTGTCTCGAGTGGTGTCAGTTATACAAGGCCTTTCAATATCAGCCATACATCAAATTTTGCTGGATTCCGATGATGAATTACGTGAAATAACTGATCATGACATAAGTAATTTAGCTGGTGGTATGAAATTGAAAGTGAGCACAGCGATAGTGAAGGGGGAGGTGATAGTGAGGGGGAGACTAAAATCTAGTGATGATGAATACCTTCTCTAATGTAATGTGGAGGGGGAAGAAGAAGAAACAGTGCCCGAGTTAGCAGAAATAGCGAGTGATAGTGAGACTAGCAGCTATGAGAGTGGAGGGGATTATGCTGGTACTTCTGGTAGAAGGGTTGGGAGATCACCTCCACGCGGAGTGCGTAGCAGGACACGTGCTCGCCGCCAACAAAGGAGGAAGGGGGCTAGGAGTGTGTCTAGGAGCATGTCTAGGAGCTTGTCTTCCTCGCGTTCACACTCTCCCAGGGGAGAGGGAGACGAGGATGAAGGATGGTCCCGAGATCCCACACCACCAACTGCTTTACCGTTCACGGGTCAACCAGCTATTTGTTTCCTTCGATCTTCTTTTCTATCTGATGATAGAAACAAATTCATATGCTAATTTCATGAGAAATGACATGTTGAAGACGTACAACCTTAATTGGACGCCTTGTACTGTAACTGATATAGCCCAGTACCTTGGCATAATCATGTGAATGGGAATCATAAAGTTGCCGGAAATGAGAATGTATTGGGCCCGATGTAAGCCTTACTCTATGCCTGCTTTTCCAATGACTATGTCGAGGCGAAACTTCGAAGCAATGGGGAAATATTTCCATTTTTTCAATCGAAGGGCCTTACCAAGAAACGGACCAGACAAGCTTCTCTTGATTCGTCCTGTAATGGAGTACTGTATATCCATGACAAATATAAGGCTATGTATACTCCAGAGAAGCACCTATCCTTGGATGAAGGAATGCTGAAATGGAAGGGAAGACTCAACATCAGGACGTATAATCCGAAGAAACCCACCAAGTATGGAATAAAATTTTATTTCCTCAGTGAAAGTAAGTCCGGGTATGTCCTTTCTTTCGATATCTACAGTGCCCTTTATTCATCCCTGCGAGATACAATTTTCAAGTTGATGGGGCAGCATTTGGATAAGGGCTATCATGTTTATATGGACAATTATTATAACCCAGTGCCCCTGGCGGAAGAACTTTATAGTCGTGACACCATTTAAGTTGGACTCTTCGTGTCACTCGAAGGGGTGCTCCTACGGTACTCCGAAACTGCTCCAAATACAATTCGTTGCCCGGAGGTGCTATAGACTGGCGAAGGAAAGACAACACGTTTGTTCTATGCCGCAACAGATTCATTTAACTATAATCGAAGGATCAAGAGAGGAGGACGTTATATGTTGGAAGAGCAGCACCTGCAGAAACCTAAGGTATATATAATAAAGTTAGAGAGAGTTTGTATGCATAAATATGCATGTATGTATTTATATTATATATTTGTATGTATGTATGTATGTATATACAATATATATTATGTGTATATATATAGGTATGTATATACTATATATGTATTGTGTGTATGTATACATGTTTGTGTATATATATATATATATATATATATATATATATATATATATATATATATATATATATATACACACCCACAATATATATATATATATATATATATATATATAAAATATATATATATATATATATATATATATATATATATATATAAATATATATATATATATATATATATATATATATATATGTATATATATATAAATATATAAACATTTATATATATATATATATATATATATATATATACTGTATGTGTGTGTGTGTGTGTGTGTGTGTGTGTGTGTGTGTGTGTGTGTAGAAATCACGAAAGCTGACACGTGATTAATATAAAATGTATTATAGCCACGAAAGGAAAAAAATGAAAAGACTTGATTGGAGTTAG
>NC_090766.1:19683388-19690888 GCF_036898095.1 Palaemon carinicauda
CCTAATTGCAAGATTCTTCGCAGTAGGAGAGGATATTCACAACAGTACGAAGAATCAGGATAAATGGTAAGTGAGAATTGGTTTTATTCCCTTTTGTTATAGCTATTTCATAGAAAAAGGGGGTTACAGCCAAAGGCAAGGACTAGTCCGCATGGATTTTTATAAGTAAAAAATACAATCAAACTAGGCCTTAAGCCTGAATCAATGAAGTATAATACAGGGTTACTCTGTTGGACATGGGTGGGCCTTGGTGGGGAAGCCCCCTTCATTTTCTGGCTATTTTCACATGTTAGATATTTTCACATGTTAGAGGGTGGATTGTAGGAATGTTTTTTTCTTTCCTTGTATAGCAATGTTCAGGAATTATTGTAATGCTAAATTCTTGTGCTTTACAGGACCCGGAGTCTACATTACCCATCGAGGTCCCTCTTCAGCAGGCTTCTTGCAAGGTTCTTTGGAGGAGGAGAGACAGGATACTCACAACACTACAAAGAATCAGGATAAATGGTAAGTGTGAATTTGTTTTATTCCCTCTTGTTATAGCTATTTCATAGAAAAAGGGGGTTACAGCCAAAGGCAAGGACTAGTCCGCATGGATTTTTATAAGTAAAAAATAGAATCAAACTAGACCCTAAGCCTGAATCAATGAAGTATAATACTGGGTTACTCTGTTGTACATGAGTGGGCCTTGGTGGGGCTTCCATCCTTCATTTTCTGGCTATTTTCACATGGTAGGGGGTGGGTGGTCGGAATGTTTTTTCTTTCCTTGTATAGCAATGTTTAGGAATTAGTGTAATGCTAAATTCTTGTGCTTTACAGGACCCGGAGTCAACATTAACCATCGAAGACCCTACTTGCAAGATTCTTCAAAGGAGGAGAGGATACTTGAATCAAAACGAACACTCAGGATATACGCTAAGTTTCATTATTTTTTAGTCTCACTTTAGGTATTTTATAGAAAAATGGTGGGTCGAAGCCAAATGGAAAGGCCTAGTAATCACTGAGTTGTTCCGACACAAATACTCACCGAGAACTACTTTTCTGTGGAGTCACTTGGTGACCTCTCAATCTCGACCAAGGCTTTCCCGCCGTTACCCCCCTTACCCCGCTCTATATAGGTTTACCCCCGCCGCCAGAGAATGCGCCCTGAGGGCAGGATTAGGGCAGGTCACTGCCTCTCTGGGTCAGCATCGCCATTAAGTTCTTGGTCGTGAGATGTGAAACATCTCACTCTCTCGCTCTCTCGATCCTTTGGCGCGTTTGTGATTCCACGTGTTTCCAGTGTGGGGACTTGTGTTCTTCTTGCGTAGTGCGTTATTCGCAAGTGTTTCAGTGCGTTCCCCCTGCGTATATCCCAGTGTACTTATAACTCGCTAGTGTTGGCCCTTCGTGTGCGAACGATGGAGCATGTGCGTCGTTGCCCTGGTCCTAGAGCCGGAAAGTCGTGTGGGGCTTTCCTCTCTAAACCAGAAGTAGACCCTCACTCCCTTTGTTCCACGTGCAGGGGGAAAGTTTGCTCCATCGCGGACACGTGTCCGGAGTGCGTAAGCTGGGATGATATACAGTGGGTACGGTACAGTACCAAAAAGAAGTCTTCTAAGCGTTCCCCCAGAAAAGTTAGTGGCGTTTCTTCTTTACCGTCGGTCAGTGATCGGTCCGACGAAGCCTCGGCTTCTCCGTCTCCTTCGCAGAGGAGAGGGCAGCAAGCCCCCAGTGTTGTGATTAGTCATAGCGTTCTTCCCGGTGAACCCAGTGTGAGGGAAGAACCAAGGGCAAGCCCCTCTAGAGATAACGGAGGGCCTGGTAGTGCTTCGGGTGAATCAGGCCTCGTGGCAGGGGACCACGCGTCCTCAGAAGACCCCGTATGGGGCAGTGTCGTTATTTCAGTCTCTCCACCGCCCTCGTGGGCCGGTGCGTCGGGCTCTCCCCCGCCAGAGGACAGCCACGCTAGAGTTCGTCGCCCGAGTAGCGATGCTTTCGGGTGGAAGTTGCCGAAAACACCGGGGAGGTCACCGCTAAGAATGGACGTGACCCTGGACCCCTGGCCCCCTGGCTTGGATAGAGTAGACTCAGTGCCGACGATCTCCACAGCGGTCCCCGAAGACTTCCTCCAACATCCAATCTCGGACGTCCGACGGCGAAGAGCTTCCCCCACGCATCACGCGGGCAGCCGTTACACGAGGAACGTGGCGCCGTTGGACTCGTCAGATAGATTCATCCTCCGAGGGAGAAGTCAGGGAGAAACGGCGCGGGAAGAGAGAGCAGTCCGAAAGCGATCGTTCCCGCTCCAGGTCAAGGTCGCGACACAGCAGGAAGCGCCCCCGCTCTCACTCCCGTAAGTATAGGAGAGATGCCTCTCCCGGCGGCGCTTGGGTCTACGTCCCTTCAGGAGAGTCCAAGAGGCTCCACTCTCCAGACTCTCGGTCCAGTGAACGAGCGTCTAGGCTGCCGCTCCGTACGCACAGCCTAGAACCGCTCGACCTGCCACGCAGGAAAGACCTCGCTCAAAAGCATAAGTCCTCGAGGCCTCCGGTTCACCCCGCCCAGCGGGGGGAAACGCGCTTCTTTGAAGGCAGCCTGACCGAACCAGCCCAGCTGGTGCGGTCATCGAGCAAGAAGGATCGGTTCCCGTTGTTGGGTCAGCCCACCGGGACCGTGTCCTCGGCTTCCAGAGCCTTGGGGCAACCGAGGGCCCTCCCTGAGCCGGTGGCACCCGCCTTACGGCGAGATCCACCCTCCTACGGAGCTCCCTACGGTTACGGGTCGACCTCCCTGGACCCAAGAGGAGGACGCCCGGTCTACCGTCCAAGCAACCCGGCACCCCCACGCCAGACCGAGGCCTCGGCTGACGGAGGCGATGCTCCCCCGTCGGAGGACTCCGCGTACAGAAGGGTGGTGGGTCTCATCAGGAGGCTCCATGGGATCGCAGAACCCTCGACTCCTAAGGTGAATTCCTGGAGGTCAAGCCTCCTGAGATTCACGCACCACGACGCCCTTCCGAATTCCTCCCTGGCCCTTCCTCTTGCCCCAGACCTAGTACTGGGACAAGAGTACATAGATAACTTGGTGGCCAGCAATGCGGAGGCCCCCAAGTCCCAGAGTGCCTCAAAAGTGCTCCAGGGCCTCAAGACGCAAGGGAAGGTGTATATTCCTGAAGGGCGGCGCCCAGGCCCCTGTAAAGTGGACCCGGCCTTAGACATCCTGGGACAAGGCGGCTCGGACGAAAGGGCCTCTTCAGCCCCGGTTTCCTTCTCGCCTACGGAAGCCGCCATGATGGAGGAGATGACAAGGGACCTGGTGAATGTCTCCTCATGGCTGGACTGGTGGGCCTCCACGTTGGTGAACGTGCAAGCCTCCATCGACCCCGAAGATCCAGAGCAGCAGAGTCTCCTGACAGACCTTCTCACCTCCGGGGGGAAAACTCTCAAGTTTCTGGCGTACCAAGCACTCGCCTTGACGGCCAACTGGGTACTTAGGAAACGTGTCACAGTTCTCTCTAAGTTGTCGAAGAAGATCCCGGACAGGGAGGCCCGAGCTGTGCGTAGCCTACCCTTAGGGGGTGAGTCTCTGTTCCCTTTAAAGGAACTGGAAGTTCTAATGGAGAAGGTGTCCAAGAGGAGAGAGGCCAACGTCCCCAGACAAGCGTCTTCCAGAAGGCCGCCATACAGGAGATCAGCCTCGGATAGCGCCGTGACTCCTCAGGCCGCCCCCAGCTCTTCGAGGAGGGACGCCCCTTCCTCCTCCTGGACAACAACTCCGCAGCCCTCCCGCAGAGGAGCACCAGCTTCTGCCAGCTCCTTCAGGTCGGGTTACTCCGCCTCGAAGAGAGGCAGATCAGGCCGCCCCTCTAGGAGAAGGTAGAGGGAGAGGCCCCCTACTCCCGCCCAAGCCTCGGGTTGGGGGATGCCTCGGACCTCATTGGCAAGCATGGAAAACACAAAGGGCGGATCCTTGGACGGTGTCCGTCCTGAAAGAAGGCTACAGGCTCCCCTTCATAGCGGACCCACCCCCTCTTATTCCAGCCAGCCAGACAGAATGGTTGGCCCCCAGGGACCCGATGAAAAGGGCCACCCTTCAAGGAGAGGTTTCCTCCATGTTAGAGAAGGGGGCCATGGAAGAAGTCCTTCTCCCAGGCCCGGGCTTCTACAGCCGCCTGTTCCTGGTAGAGAAAGCAACGGGGGGGGGGGGGGGGGGGTGGAGACCCGTGATAGACCTGTCGGCCCTCAACAAGTTCGTCAAGAAGACGGACTTCAAGATGGACACCCCGAAATCCGTCCTGATGTCCTTGAGGGAGAAAGATTACATGACGACGGTCGACCTCAAGGACGCATACTTCCAGATCCCTGTCCACCCGTCGAGTCGGAAGTTCCTCCGGGTAAAATGGGGTTCCCAGATCCTGCAGTTCAAGACCCTTTGCTTCGGCCTGTCGACGGCCCCTCAAGTGTTCACGAGGGTCTTCGCGACTGTCTCAGTGTGGGCTCACGAACGAGGTATCCGTCTCGTCAGATACCTAGACGACTGGTTGCTCCTTTCCAACTCAAAGGCCCTCTTGGAGGAGCAAGGGAGGAACCTCCTCCAGTTCTGCAGGAATCTGGGAATCATTATCAATCTGGAAAAATCGAACTTAACGCCATCCAACAGAATGGGATACTTGGGTATGACGTTGGACACCGTGCAGGGGAAGGTCTTCCCCTCGGAAGACAGGATACGGAACCTCAATCACATCATTCAGCCGTTCCTGTCAGAACATTCCAGGGGGGCGAAAGACTGGCAGAGACTGATAGGTCACCTGGTCTCATTAGAGAAACTGGTTCCCCAAGGGAAGATGCGGCTCAGACCCGTGCAATGGAACCTCAAGGGCCTCTGGTCCCAGACAGGCGCTCAGAAGGCATTGATTCCTGTCCTTCCAGACACGAGAACAGCCCTAGAATGGTGGCACTGCCAGTCGAACTCCCTCAAGGGGATGCCCCTCGGGTCCTGTCCCCCCGAGTACCTCCTGTTCACAGACGCCTCCAACCTAGGGTGGGGAGCCCACCTTCGGGAGGAGACAGCAAGCGGTACCTGGTCGGAGAACGAAAGACATCTCCACATCAACGTCCTAGAGCTAAAAGCAGTCCAGAAGGCATGTCTGCACTTTGCAAGTCGGTTGAGGGGAAACACCGTGGCCTTAATGTGCGACAACGCCACGGTGGTAGCCTACATAAAGAAGCAAGGGGGCATGAGATCGAAGGAACTGTGCGACCTCACCATAAGCATCCTGCATTGGGCGGACGAGCCGCAGGTGGTACTGCTAGCAAGGTTCATCCCCGGGAAGAGAAACGTGCTAGCCGACGGCCTCAGCAGAATGGGTCAGATAGTGGGGACAGAGTGGTCCCTACACCCGGAAGTACCCAGACTCATCATTCAACGCTGGGGCTCCCTAGTGATGGACCTCTTTGCAACAAAGCTCAACGCCAAGCTACCGGTCTATTGCTCCCCGGTACCAGACCAAAGAGCAGCCCTAGAAGACGCCTTCCAGCACAAGTGGGACAACTTGGACGTGTACGCTTTCCCCCCCTTCACGCTGATAAGGCAGGTACTCAACAGAGTAAGAGCCTCCCAAAACCTAAGGATGACTTTGGTAGCGCCCTGGTGGCCGGAGAGGGAGTGGTTCGCGGATCTAAAAGACCTGGCAAGCCAACCGCCTTGGCCTCTGCCCACCAGGTCAGATCTGCTGCGTCAACCTCACTTCCTCAAGTTCCACGACAACCCTCTCTCTCTTCGCCTTCACGCCTGGAGACTATCGAGCGGCTCTTGAAGAAGGAGGGGTACTCCTCCTCCACAGCTAAGAGGATTTCCCTATACCTAAGAAAATCCTCTACCGTGGTATACCAGGCGAAGTGGGCCGCCTTTACGAAGTGGTGCTCGGAGAAACACATAAGACCTCTTAAAGCTTCGGTCCCGGACATAGCTGAGTTTTTCGTGTACCTTAGGGATGAAGTAGGGATGTCAATCCCAGCCATTAAAGGAGTACGGGCAGCCTTAGGCCAAGTCTTCCTCCTGAAAGGCATCGACCTGGGGACCTCGAGACACATAGCGATGCTGATTAGGAGTTTCGAGCAGTCCTGCCCTCCTCAAGCTAGGAGTGTGCCCAGATGGGACTTGGCCAAGGTCCTGAAAATGCTAAGTCGTCCTCCCTTTGAACCCCTCAAAGATATCAGGGACAAAGACCTCACCCTCAAGGCCGTCTTCTTGCTAGCCTTGGCTTTGGCTAAGAGAGTGGGTGAGATCCATGGTCTGTCTTACGACGTTGCGCACTCCAAAGGGTGGAAGGAGGTGTCCTTCAGGTTCGTACCCTCCTTTGTGGCGAAGACTCAGAACCCAGCAGTCTGGGACCCGAAGTTTGAAGGTTTCTCAATTCCGGCCATTCCCAAGACAGGCAATACGGAAGACTTGAAGTTATGCCCAGTAAGGACGCTCAGGAAGTACCTGGAAAGGACGGCTCATCTCCGACCAGGTGCCAAGAACCTCTTCGTCTCCACAGGTGTTAATAAGAAGAAAGTCTCCAAGAACACCATTTCCTTCTGGCTGAGACAAGTCATCGCTAGAACCTATGAAGAGGATAAGATGGCAGTACCAGGCACTCCCCGCCCCCATGACATCAGGGGCCTGAGCACCTCCTTGGCCTTTGAGAGAAACATGGCGGTGGGACAGATCCTACAAGCTGGCACTTGGTCGCACCAGTCGACCTTTACTGCCCACTATCTCAAGGATTATTCAAGGAAATCCTTGGATGGATTCTCCATTGGGACAGTCATCGCCGCCCTCCAATCTGTGTAGCAGTAGGCTAGAAGATGTCCCCAACGGGGAATAAATTCTTCGCTACTTCATCAGGAGAAAATCAACAGAAGAAATTTTAGGAGGCGAGTCTTAGATAATAGCGTAAGGTTCCGCAGTTACCCTCTCTCCGCTCTCTGATAGGCCCCGCATTCCTTAGCCCTCTAGGCACTATGTGTCGAACCAAGTGGCAGAATGGCACTCCCGCCTCCTAAAGTATAAGTCTCCACAGAAAAGTAGTTCTCGGTGAGTATTTGTGTCGGAACAAATCAAAAATTTTAAACAATTTTTATTTTTCCTAACATACTCACCGAGAACTACTTTTCGGGTAATGGCCCTCCCTTCCGTCCCCGAGTGCCATCCTTCCATTGCCAAGTTGGGCTAAACGACGAACTTAATGGCAATGCTGACCCAGAGAGGCAGTGACCTGCCCTAATCCTGCCCTCAGGGCGCATTCTCTGGCGGCGGGGGTAAACCTATATAGAGCGGGGTAAGGGGGGTAACGGCGGGAAAACCTTGGTCGAGATTGAGAGGTCACCAAGTGACTCCACAGAAAAGTAGTTCTCGGTGAGTATGTTAGGAAAAATAAAAATTGTTTAAAATTTTTGATTTTTTAAGTAAAAGTAGGCCCTAAGCCTGATTCCGTAAAGTAAAATACAGTACAGTACATGGTTACTAGGTTGG
>NC_090766.1:19698388-19703388 GCF_036898095.1 Palaemon carinicauda
TATTAGTGTCTCAAATCCATCCCTTGCCAAATGGATCCTCGGAATTACTTTGCATCTACAATTCGGTATTTGTGATTCAAGTAATTTTTCAAGTCTTTGCTTCACCTATTATCATTTTATTTTCACTATCGTTGATAATATCAGCCTCCGATCCACTGCATTCTTCTAAAATATCTTTGCCCTTTAGCAGTGATGAACGAATAGAGAGACAATTAGGGGTGGATGTGGTTGGTCTCTGGCCAGCAGTGATGTTAGCGAGCGCCATTTGCTGCGCGGCCCCTCTCTCTATCGTTGTCGCTTCATTCCCCTCTATGGCATTAGTTTCTTGAATTCTCTGTTCTACTTCTTCGATGGGTATATCAAATTGGCGTTTCCGCATTCTAGAAGCATGAAGTGAACTCTTGCGCCTTTTAGGCATGGTGAAAAACTAAAAACACCGCAGAAAAAAAAAAAGAGTTCAGTCAAGGCTAGCGAGCATAAAGAGTTCAGTCAAGGCTAGCGAGCATGAAAAAATGCGACCTTATTACGTGAAGATTTATAGGCAACTGAGCCTCATGACTCATGATGGGTGTTTTGTCTTGTCTAGTTATAACCAGAAAGGTGCCAATTAGGATAGTATTGACATTATATATTTAATTTCAAAGGAAGTTTTTGTAACATATATCACAAAAACTATACCAGACTAAATAATTTGCGCTACTGGTGTTTTCTGTGTATAAAGTTATTGTTACATTTCAGGCCATAACTAGAAAAGTAAGGCGAATTTTAGCATAATACTTCGTGCACACATTCTTGAATGCTCTACGAAGCTGTGATTCACAGCTTAAGCTGCGCGTTGGCTGACCTGGTATATATAGACCTTATAGACCTTGGCAGGTCAAGTAAGATAGCTGTAGAACCTGGCATTTTGGAATCGGTAATCCACTTTTTTAAAAATAAAATCGGAGTCAATGCTGGAACACAAGCGTCTTGTAATTTCATTTGACGAGTGCAGTGTTGCACAAATTTAGAGTTACGATAAAGGCGCGGACACTTTGTATGATCCTAAATCCAAAGTACAATGCGCAATGATCAGAGGACTTACCACTTCCTGGAAACAAATTATTTATTATAATTTCGACACTAACGTGAAAAAGATCTCCTTTTTAAATTGATTATTCGGGTTGAGAAAGCTGGGTTTCCTGTAGTAGCCATGGTTAGTGACTTAGGATCAACAAATATCAGTTTGTGGAATTCCTTAGGCATTGATATAGACAATTCTGCATTTGTTAACCCGGTAGATGATAACAGAAAAATACATGTGTTTGCCGATGCACCGCACCTAATAAAACTCTTTAGGAATAATTTTCTTGATCATGGATTTGTATTGTGGGGAGATAGGTTTGCTCTTTGTGGTTCAGTCAGGGAGTTAATTATGAAAAACAAAAGTGATCTACGGACAGCACATAAACTCTCCAAAAACCACATCAATGTTATGGGTATGCAACGCATGAATGTTAAACTAGCGGTGCAATTACTGTCCGAAACAACATATAAATGCCTTCAGTACTTCGGTAACAAAGGTATGCTTGAAGATAAGCATTGGGAAACCACAACTCAGTTTATATATCTTGTAGATACCTGGTTCGATTTATTCAATTCTCGAGTACCTCGTGATAGGAAGCCATCAAGAAATGCCTATGGGATGAATCTGGACCTACAAAATAAAACGTTGCAAGATATGATTCGAGTATCTAAAGAAATGAAAGTAATTAAAAGCAATAGACTATCCTTTCCAAAAGGGCTTAATTATATCGTGCAATTCTCTAATGAAGCTGCTGAAAATGGTCAAAGCTAAATTTGATACATCATATATTCTCAATTATAGGCTAAATCAAGATGGTCTTGAACACTTTTTTGGGCTGCATAAGACAAATGAGTGCATGCCATCAACACCCATCACCCGTCGCATTTAAGCACCGAGTCAGAGCCCACATTCTAGGAAAAGACAGCAAACTGTTAGGATCAAACTGCAACGTTGAAAGTTGCAATAGTGATATGATGACGTCAGGCTCATTTTCCAGTTTTCCTGTTAAACAAAGCGCATCCTTTGTAGATAAGAAACTTCTATTCAAAAAGAGCTGAGTCTATCGGCAATGCTGTTTTGTTTGCCAGGGGAATTTGTTAATGATTTGCAAAATGATGAATCTGTAGAATTTGACACTGAAAAAGAAGCATTAGGGAAAGTGATGGAAGAAGGAGGCTTACAATATAGCTCGTAAGTTTCCTGGATATGAATTCCTTGGAACTGCAGCGACGAAGGGAGATGGCACGTGGATTGGTGCCATAAGTGCAAGAGATGGAAAACTAATGCAACCAAGCGAAGAACTTTTGGTGCATTTAAAAACTATGGAAAAAAAAATTTCTTTTTCATCATGGGGAAAAGTATCTAAAACCTGGAAAAGGAGCGACAGATAAATTGACTGATTTAATTAGCGAGTGTTTTAAAAGCAATGATATCCCATTACCATACGAAGTGATTAAATTTTTTGTTAGATGTACATTTTTAGAATTCGTGTTTTAAATAGGAACATTAGTTCTTCAAGAAAAGCGCAGAATAAAATAAAAAAGCTAGCAACGTGATATAGAACATAACAAATATATATTGTGTATATATCATTATTTATTTTATGAATTTAAACTCTGTTGCTCGACAAATTTCAGTTATTTACGTCATCAGATATTGGTTTGGTTGTTTGAGTGTAATAAAGTTATGTATTTGTAATCTTACTTTTATTATCCTGAAAAAATGAAATATAAATCTTCGAAAAGATTGAAAAATACAAAGCAGAAAGCATGGTTCCTTTATTTTCTTAAGGAAGTTCCACAGCTTACTCAGCCACGGTTAAGTCTGAGTGACGTCATCGCTCTGACCCACTCGACTCCCACCATCTGGTTACCTGCGCACTAAGGTGGCCTGAGAAGACCTCTTATATGTATAGACCTTGTATATATACATACATATATATATATATATATATATATATATATATATATATATATATATATATATATATATACCAGCCGAGCTCGGTTAACTCCCTTGTCATGCTGGGAGGAACAGAGGAGACGTCCCATTTTTTGTTTCATTTGTTTGATGTCGGCTACTCCCCAAAATTGTGGGAAGTGCCTTAGTATATATATATATATATATATATATATATATATATATATATATATATATATACACAGGTATATATAGGCATATATATATATATATATATATATATATATACAGGTATATATAGACATATATATATCATCATCATCATCCGTGACCAGACCACTACATAACGAAATCTTACTTGCGTCTGTGTATATATATATATATATATATATAGAGAGAGAGAGAGAGAGAGAGAGAGAGAGAGAGAGAGAGAGAGAGAGAGAGAGAGAGAGAGAGAGAGAGAGAGAGGGGGTAATTGTAACCTTCAGAACAGAATCACCCCTTATGATTGGTCACCCAGGTAATCTCACTCGAAAAATTTTCACTCAGTCAAAGTAGAATGTGTGTAATTTTTAGTGGAGTTCATATATGTTCATGAATACAAACAGTTGGATTTATGTTATCATTCATGCGTTAGGAATGTCTGTACACCCAAATCCCTTGATAGCCTCTGGCACCGCCCGTGGTTATACAACCCAAGGCCAATAGAATAACTTCTATTGGCCTTGATACAACCTATCCTTTCACAGCATAAGGTAAATTATCCGTAAATCCCTGACCACCGGGCTTATAATCTCTTAATTGATCTAACTGGTTCATATGTGTTTTATTCAGTTTTCCCTTGGTGTTTAGGTTAAATACTCCCAGGCATTTAGTTCATCGAAATATGGCATCGCATCCAGTTCGACAACTAGGCCGTGGAAGGTACTTGCCCGAAGATACTGACTATCTATCGTTACTTGAATCTATAGACGTTGATGGTGATGACCTTGAGAGGACTGGTGATGAGTGTATACTTCCCCAAGCGGAAACCCATATACCAGACCGAAGAAATGAGGATGATGAATCTTCAAGTGAGGATGAGTTTGAATTGCAGTTGTCCCCGGAGCCCCAGCAACAAAAGAGGAAGAGGAACGATCACAACGTTGTTGTCAACGGGAATCGCCGATGGGAATGGACAGAAAATCCTGATTATCAACCATCAACTTTCCCATTTGATAGTACTAATTCAGGATTGACAGACAGTGTATCGGTTGACGAAGACTCAGAGGAAGCAGACTACTTCTTAGAGTTTGTTGATGATGAGATGTTGGATGTCATTGTGAAAGAAACAAACCTCTATTACAGAATGTTGAGGCAAAATTCCGTTTTCTAGTCGCCTAAAAGTAGACTTCGTGAATGGAAAGATACTTGCAAAGACGAGCTACTTTTATTCTTGTGCATGGTAATGCTCATGGCACAAATGAAAAAAAAAAAAAACTCTTTGCTACTTTTATTCTTGTGCATGGTAATGCTCATGGCACAAATGAAAAAAAAAAAAAACATCAAATTAACGACTATTGGAATACTGAAGAAACATTTGCGACAAAAATATTTGTAAAATTAATGCCTCGTGACCGATTTCTAAATTTATTACAGTGTTTACATTTTTCTGATAATTCTTTACCAAGACGGAATAGATTACAAAAAATTCAAAATATCGTTCATATGATAAAGAAAAGTTCAAGACAAAACTGTACCTATTCGAAGATCTGTGCATTGATGAGTCACTTATACTATGGAAAGGAACATAGGGATTCCGTCAGTACATTCCCAGTAAAAGGCACAAATTTGGAATACAGTTATTCGTGTTAGCTGTTGTCGAGACGGGATATATTTTAGATTTTATCATATATACGTGTGAAGAAACTGAAATTAAAATCGATAAAAATCTCAAAGTCAGTGGAAGCGTAGTGAAATAGCTATTGAAAGATTATTTAGGAGTAAATCATACATTGTACTGTGATAATTGGTA
>NC_090766.1:19718388-19723388 GCF_036898095.1 Palaemon carinicauda
AAAATTTCATAATTTTTAATGACAAAAAAAAAGCAAAAAAAAGAAAAAAAAAGCAAGCGAATAAAATGGAGTACCATAGCTGGTGCTGACAACTTAAGATACTGCCATAAATTACTTGTAAAACACTTTTTTCTCATATACTAGCCAACACATCAAAAGAAAAGTATATCCTTCGCCTATTGAGAAGAGGAACCTCATTGCAACAACCCCCTATATTACCACCAACGACGAAATTCCAAAGCGTTAAGTGCCCAAAAAAATTAATGATACTGGCGCTTTTATAATAAGAGTTCGTGCCAAACAAGATGTGCCAAAAGCCCATGCAGACGAATTGCAATAAAATTTTACTGTCTCAGGGGAAGGACTGGACCCATTTCACCTTTATTATGGAGAACTGGCAGACAGTCAGATGTTGGAAAGACTGACAAAGACCCAGACAAAACAGAAGTGTCCTTCCATACAAAATTTTGGAAGAGGTTAGACTAAATATGCGTTTTTTTTTTTTTTATATTTAACTCATCGAAGTGGCCCAATGAACACAATCTAGGACATACGAATGGCTCTGTTGAACGAGTTTGTGGTATGGTGTCAAAAGTTAAATCTTCTAGTGTCTCAACAATTCCTTACTTTGAGGCCCAGTTTCATTCACACGGTGCATGCTTGTATAAATTTATGGTACCCCGTTTGAAGGTTTAAAGGCCACTCTTGAATGGCAGACGCAAGGGACAGTGACACTGCCCTATCAAGCAGGACAATGCCCTAGAAACTGACCATATATACACATAAGCGCCCAAGCTAGAACCAAGAAGGGCCAGGCAATGGCTGCTGATGACTCAACAGCTAGACCTAGAGGCTCCCTAAGAAGGGCCAGACAATGGCTGCTGAGGACTCAGCAGATAGACCTATAGGCTCACCAAAACTTCCATCCTTAGCTCACAAGGATGGTGAGCTTGCAGTGACCAAAGGAACTAAAGAGTTTTAGCCGGACTTTAACCCCAGTCTGGCGATTACCAGGCAGGGACGCTACCACATAGGACACCACAACCCTGTAGATTGTATTTTTAGGTATTAATCCAGGTTTACTAACATAAATCACTAGCTACTTAACTTTCATTAGGATAAATCCCGTGATAAGAATTTCCACATCCTTAGTTTCAACTATCTACACACATACATAAAAATATTTAAATGTCCGATTACACGTAAATGCAGTGTCTACTCCACATTCTTATCAACAGTATATGTCATTCTAATTTTCACTGATAACAGTGAATAACGTCCCAGATCAAGATTCCAAGAGACCAGTTATCATGGTAGATAAGGAAATTAGAAATACAAAATAAATGAATAAACTATCAAGCGCCTACTGATTATAATTTATGGCAAACCAGATTGAATTGAAGAGAGGTTCATCTACGTCTTATAATCAGTTTTCATAAAACATTACTGAAAACTAGGTTGTGGTGGTCGTGGTAACGTCCCTTCCTGGAGATCATCAGACTGAGGTTCGGGTCCTGCTCAAACTCGTTAGTTCCTTTGGTCGCTCCAACCTCATCATCCATGTGACCTAAGGATTGGGAGGGGGAGAGCCTATAGGTCTATCTACCGAGTCATCAGCAGCTATTTCCTGGCCCTCCCTGGTCCTAACTTGGTATGGGGCTTGGCCCTGATCATATATACATGGTCAGTCTCTAGGGCAATGTCACTGTCCCATGCGTCTGCCATTCATGAGTGACATTTAAACCGTTAAACCGAATGCAAAATGTATTATGCTTTGGCTTAGATAATAGCTCGTATATAAGGACTATAACTCGTTCCACTTACTCTTGAATGAGGACATTTACAAAGCTCGTTGACAGCAATGCGTTGAATACACAAGAACACTAGAGGTTCATGAAAGACAAAGTAGGATGAACAAATGTTAAAAAACTCTTTAAAAGCACCTAAAAACAAAGATTAAAGTAAGATACAAGAAAAAAACAAGAAGGGTCTAGTAAAAGAAAAACAATCAACATATCATGAACTATTTTCATAGAAAAAACAAAAATCATCATAAAATTTCGACGAGCTGCCATTCCTAATGTCTTATGAGAGTTAATTTGGTGATTTTAATTACCGTAAATGGTCTTCTAGCCCGAACAAGTCAACAAGTCATTATCTCTTTCCATTAACAAAACCCACGGACGAATAATGACGGGTGATTAATGGAGATTCATCCCTTAATGACGACAAATGACGTAAATGGGCGATTGGTTCAAAGCAGCGACAGGCGATGATAATTATATTAAAGAGGAAGCCGTCCCATAGACATTACGAATATGCTGATGAGGCCCAGACACTAATCATGTTCAAGTATTCGAGTGAGAGAAAGACCAACAATAACAGAGAGAGAGAGAGAGAGAGAGAGAGAGAGAGAGAGAGAGAGAGAGAGAGAGAGAGAACAATAACAGAAAGAGCGAGTTTTCCCCGACTTCCCGGCTCACCAGGTGACAATTATTATTATTATTATTATTGTTATTATTATTATTACTAGCAGAGCTACAACCCTAGTTGGAAAAGCAAGATGCCATAAGCCCAAGGGCCCCAACAGGGAAAAATAGCCCAGTAAGAAAAGGAAATTAGGAAATAAATAAATGATAAATTACCAATAAATCATTTAAAAATATTAACGACGTCAAAATAGATATGTCATATATAAACTATAAAAATACTTATGTACGCCTGTTCAACATAAAATCATTTGCTGCACCTTTGAACTTTTGAAGTTCTACCGATTCAACTGCCCGATTAGGAAGATCATTCCACAACTTGGTCACAGCTGGAATAAAATTTCTAGAATACTGAATAGTATTGAGCCTCTTGACGGGGAAGGCCTGGCTATTAGAATTAACTCCCTGCCTAGTATTACGAACAGGATGGAATTGTCAAGGAAGATCTGAATGTAAAGGATGGTCAGAATTACGAAAAATCTTATGCAACATGCATACACTAATTGAACGACGGTGCCAAAGATTAATATCGAGATCAGGAATAAGAAATTTATGTCCAGACAGGAGAACAATACTCGAAAAAAGGTAGAATGAAAGAATTAAAACACTTCTTCAGAATAGATTGATCACTGAAAATCTCTAACAACTTTCTCAATAAGCCAAGTTTTTGTGCAATTGAAGACGACACAAACCTAATGTGTTAGGTCGCTTCCAAACATGCCACCACAGGCTCAAAAGAAGTTGGAACCTAACTGTCAACTGCAAATGAAAGGCCAAGTCGCTTGCAACCATGCCACCACAGGCTCAAAAGAAGTTTGAACCTAACTGTCAATTGCAAATGAAAGGCTAAGTCGCTTGCAACCATGCCACCACAGGCTCAAAAGAAGTTGGAACCTAACTGCTAATTGCAATTCAGGGCACCAGACCTGTCGAGATACTGACGCTGCTAGAGTTTTGGGTTCTTTTGACTGGCCAGACAGTACTACATTGAATCCTTCTCTCTAGTTACAGCTCATTTTCCCTTTGCCTACACACACACACACACACACACACTGAATAGTCTGGCATATTCTTTACATTCTCTCCTCTGTCCTCATACACCTGACAATACAAATAACCAAAAACAAATTTCTTCACTCTAGGGGTTACTGCTCTGTAATTGTTCAGTGGCGACTTTCCTCTTGTTAAGGGTAGAAGAGACTCTTTAGCAATGGTAAGCAGCTCTTCTAGAAGGACACTCCAGAATCAAACCATTGTTCTCTAGTCTTAGGTAGTGCCATAGCCTCTGTACCATGGTCTTCCCCTGTCTTGTGTTAGAGTTATCTTGCTTGAGGGTACAATCGAGCACACTATTTTATCTTATTTCTCTTCCTCTTGTTTAGTTCAAGTTTTTAAAGTTAACTGTATATACGATATTAATTTTACTTTCCTTCTTTCCTTTCCTCACTGGGCTATTTTCCCTATTGGAGCACCTAGGCTTATAGCATCCTGCTTTTGCAACCAGGGTTGTAGCTTAGCAATAATAATAATAATAATAAAAGACGTCATTCTCTTAAGAGTTTTACCCGAATTCCCGGCCCACCAAGTGACAATTGATAGCATTTACATCGAATTATCCCTAATGGGTCATTATGGATGAAAATCAACACAATATTGTGCTCAAATAGAAATAAATTTCTACCTCATACCAGGATCGAAACCTAGCCCCTTCAGATGAAAGGCCAGGTCGCTTCCAACCATGCCACCACAGGCTAAAAAAAAAGTCGGAACCTAACAGCGAAATACAATTCAGGATTTACCTGGGGAGACATCAGTCTCACACCAATATGTTTTCCCCGCCTTCCCGGCCCATCAAGTGACAATTGAGAGCATTTAATTCGAATTATCCCTACTGAGTCAATATGGATGAAAATCAACACAATATCATGCTCAAATAGAAATAAATTTCTACCTCATACCGGGATCGAAACCTAGCCCCTTCAAATGAAAGGCCAGATCGCTTCCAACCATGCCAACACAGGCTCAAAAAACGTCGGAACCTAACTGCCAACTGCAATTCAGGATTTACCTCGGGAGCCATCAGTCTCTTACCAATGAGTTATCTCCGACTTCCCAGCCCACCAAGTGACACAATTGAGAGCATTTAATTCGAATTACCCCTAAGAGTCAATATGGATGAAAATCAACACAATATCGTGCTCAAATAAAAATAAATTTCTACCTCATACCGAGATCGAAACCTAGCCCCTTCAAATGAAAGGCCAGGTCGCTTCTAACCATGCCAACACAGGCTCAAAAAAAGTTGGAACCTAAGTGCTAACTGCAATTCAGGATTTACCTGGCGTGACATCAGTCTCTCACCAATGAGTTTTCCCAGACTTTCCGGCCCACCAAGTGACACAATTGATAGCATTTAATTCGAATTATCCCTAATGAGTCAATATGAATGACAATCAACAAAATATCGTGCTCAAATAGAAATAAATTTCTACCTCATACCGGGATCGAAAC
>NC_090766.1:19738388-19753388 GCF_036898095.1 Palaemon carinicauda
TGTATATATATATATATGCATATGCACACACACATGTATATATATATATATATATATATATATATATATATATATATTTAATATATATATATATATATATGCATATATATATATATATGCATATATATATATATATGCATATATATATATATATATATATATATATATGCATATATGCATATATATATGCATATATGCATATATATATATATATATATATATATATATATATATGCATATATATATATGCATATATATATATGCATATATGCATATATATATATATATATATATATATATATATATATATATATAAATATATATATAAGCATATATGCATATATATATGCATATATGCATATATATATATATGCATATATGCATATATATATGCATATATGCATATATATATGCATATATGCATATATATATATGCTTATATATATACATATATATATTATATATATATATATACATATATATAATGCATATATACATATATATATATATATATATATATATATATATATATATATACATGCATAAACATATATATACACATATATACAGACATACATATATTTATATACATATAAATACATATATATGCATACATATATATACACATACATACATATATATATACATATACACATACATATATATACATATATACACACATACATATATATATACATATATACACATACATATATATATACACATATATACATACATATATACATACACATGCATACATACATATACACATGCATACATACATATATACATACATATACCGTATATACATACATACATTATATACATATATACACATATATATACATACATATACATATATACATACATATTCATATACATATACACATGCATACATATATATACACATACATACATACATATACACATACATACATACTACACATGCATACATACAAAAACATACATACATATATACAAAAACACACATATATACATATATATATATATATATATACATACATATATATGCATACATATATACATACATACATATACATACATACTTATACATACATACAAAAACATACATATACATACATACAAAAACACACATATATATATATATATATATATATATACAAACATATATATGTATACATATATACATACATACATATACATACATATATATACATTATATATATACACATTATATATATATATATATATATATACATATACATACATATTTATATACATATAAATATCTAGATATATATAAATATATATATACACAAACATATACATACATATATAAACACACACATATATATATATACACATATATTATATATATACATACATAAACATACATACGTACATATATATACATACATATATATAAACATACATACATACATATATATACATACACATACATACATACATATATATAAACATACATATACATACATACACATACATACATATATATATACATACATACACATACATACACACATACATACATATATATATATATACATATATACATACATACATATATACACATGTATATATATATATGCATGTATGTATGTATGTATATATATGTATGTATATATATATATATATATATATATATATATATATATATATATATATATATATATATATATAAAACATACATATATATACACATATATATAAACACATTTATATACATATATATAAATATATATGCACATACATACATATATACAAATATACAAATACATACAGTACATATATATAAATATACACACATATATATAAATATATACACATATATATAAATATATACATACACACATATATATATATATACATATATATAATATATATATATATATATACTGTATGTATATATATACATACATACATAGCTTTCCTGTCACAGAGCAGCATTGAAAAACGTATAAATACTCTGTCCCTTCTGTCCCTTGGGTAGGGAGAGGGTGTACTCATACCATGGTGAGAGGGGTTGTAGTTAGAGAAGGGTAGAAAGGGTGTATTCTGTGTGTGCTTGTGGGCATGTGTGTATATCTTAATATTTAGTAGTCCTTTTTTATGGGTAGCAAACAGTCAAGAGTTTCATCTCTGAGGTATAGCAAAAACTTCGCTATCACGAGAATACTGGCATCAAGAGGAGAGAGACCTCTTCCTTAACACCAACATAGCCCACTTCACCAGGCTGTGATAGACGACTTACGGAGGTATCCAGACATCCGTTTCGCCACTGCATGCAAAAAGCCCCTCTGCATGTGGGTACAAGCACCTGATTTTGGAACCTTGAAAAGAGGGTGTCTTGCCATTTCAAGATCCAAATCACCTGTTTATTGGCTCTGTTTTGACCAAGAAGCTGAATAGCTCTTGCTCCAGAAAGCAAAAAAGGTATAGCATTTTTATCAGAAAATGCTAAATCCTCATTGCTGATAAGATAACCAACCAAGCCAGACCAGTGTTCAATCCATGAAAAGGACTGAAAAACAAACTTGCAACCAGCTCCATGTTCGCAGTTTCTGTAGCCGAGAGACTTGCTGTGCCACCAACTTGTCCAATGGCAAGTTGTGTGCCAAAGCCAAGACTGCTGGGTCTATTGGTAATGGAGAGGGATTTTGTAGAGGATGTCATAGTACTTCCTTGGCTGAACAAACAGCGCAAGAAGTAACCGGAAGGAATTACTAGCCCTGAGAGTTGCTAGTCCCAGCAATTTAGACGACTTTCTTCCTGGCACCCATAACCATCCTAGGCCAGACCAACTCAATCCTGGTCGTTCTGGTTCGAGGGGTCTGACAGAAGTCGATGATCATGTCCTTCCCTTCAGGAGGGTATGCTGGATCACCTAATTCATTAATTTTCCTTATGCAGCTCAACACCTGCGTAAAGGAATGGTCTGACTCTGATCGATGTCAGACGTTTTAGAGGTAGTTGGCAATGACTCCGCAAAGTCAGAGATCAGATTCTTCGTACAGTATTTTGCTTCAGGAGACTGCATAACTAGTGTAGATCCTATTCAAGCAAAATCGGCTCGTGAACACCCCCATAATAAACAGGACAACAGGGGAGAAGATAACAACCGAAGCAGCCACCGGGTTCCCGTAGCAATTTGTTGGCAAACCTTCCTGTAGTATGAACGAAGTGTAAATGAAAAACACACGTTCAAGGGAGCTTAATTCCCGTAAGTGTGCGGGATTCAATGCATAAACCTGGCCACCTTGAAGTTGATCCCTCTGACTCCACCAACGGCAAGAAAGTTTTGGGAACCCAAGAAGCCATGTTAGTGATACACAAACAAGAGCCCAAAAAACAGGGGGCACTGAGCCTTGCGCTAGCAAATTATCCCCCTCGCCTGATGAAGGGTGTATTCTTAGGTTCCCAGAACGAAAAAAACCATAATTCCATCAACTCTGCAGGGTCTAAGTAGTGTAAGCCCAAGAGTGAGGAAACAAGATCTATGGCGTCTAGGAGAGTGCGCTCTCTAGAGCAGCTCCCTCTCAGGAAGTTGCTGTCGAACCAGAAGCCAAGAATGGAGCAAGCTTATAGTGATCCCTAGACTGACTAGTGAACGTTAGGCAGCAAAAGGGCCCGCAAGCGAAAACGACGAGCCGTCATCGTGTAAGACAACGAAAGACTAGTTGTTGAACATAAAAACAGCTAACGGTGCTATTGATAAGCAACTGGGACAGTCTACCCATTGAAAAAAAGGAATTGGCAGCTGACAAATCGGAGATCTGGAAAATCCAAGATCTACCTAATTGGTCAGGATCATTTCACTCAAGACTGTACTCATGATTATGAGAACCTCGTTCTAGGTCTTGAAACGCCTTGTGTGAGCACGTGAGAGTTCCGTTCATGAGTGAGCGTCTCCCATGTGAGCGCCTCGCACAAAAGCGTGAGCATCTTGCACTAGTCATGCTTCGAGCATGAGTGCCTCTCACGCGCTTCTTGCTCATGAGAGCAAGCATCTCGCACAAGAGCACGAGCGTTCTGCATGAATCTTTATTAAGAACGTGAGCATTTCGCACGAAAGCGAGAGTTATCTCGCTCGAGTGTCTAGCACGGAAGCATGTTTTACACGAAAGCACAAGCATTTCGCTCATGACCATGAACATCTAGTTCATGATTGTGAGCTTATGCCTCTTGATATGAGCTTTTAGTTCTTGATTAAGTGCCTATCCTGATACGGACTTAGAGGACGTGATCGTGAGACAGTAGCTTGCGACCGAGAGAGTCATTCGTAATCACAAGCGTAGCTCATGATCTTAACAACACGACGCTCACGATCATGACCACGAGAGAGTTGCTCATGACCATAAGATAACTCACGATCGAGAGCGTGGTCACAAGCTTCTCGCTCGTGACTGTGAGCTCGTAACTCACGATAAAGAGTGTGGTCGTGAGCGTGTATGACTTTATCAGGAGTGTCTAGCTCGCAATCGTGGCCACAAGACGGTCGCTATCGCAATCACGAGTGTCGTGCTTGAGCATGTAACTCACGATCATGAGCCATGTTAGTGCAACGGCAAGTGGTGATCACAGTGTTTAGCTCGCAATCGTGACCACAAAACGCTCGGGATCACGAGCATCGTGTTTACATCCAGGAGAGCGTGCAACTCGTGCCCGTGAGAGCTATTGGGAGCATTTCCCTCACGATCACTTGAACGTCTTTCAGGGTTATAGAGATTGACGTTATAATCCTGGTTATGAGCGCCTTGCTCATGAGCACTCTCGCAAGCTTCACGCTCTCGATCACAAGCATCCTCAAAGATAATGTGACTAGAGAGATAAACGTGGTCACGAGCGTCCCATTCGTGACAGAGTGTAACTCACGATTGTGAGCGCAAACGTAAGCGTCCCGCTCGAGAACATGAGTGAGATTATGAATGCCTCGCTCATCAGCGTCTAGCTCATCAGCGTGAGCACGATCGTGGGCGTCTCACTCGTCCCATGAGCGAGATAACTAGTGTTTAACTCGTGATCATGAACTTTCTCAAAGGTTGAGGAAAGACTAGTGTCGCAATCGAGGTCACAAGTGTCTTGCTTGCGATCATGAGCGTGAGCGCTAACTTAAGCGTATGGCTCGCGATCAAAAGCGTCTAGCTCGTGATCGTGACCACGAGCGTCGTGAGCTCGCGACCGTGAGTGTATAACTCACAATCTTGAGCACAAGCGTAAACATGAGCAAAGGTTGTGTAAAGACTCTCCCTTAGAAGGGGAATATCTTACACCTGGAGGCAAACCTCCAAGCAGCACTTGTTACCATTCACCGAGTTCTATCTCAAAGGAAGGTTAAAGTGCTGCTGGAGAAAAAAGCTAAGGCTTAAATCCGAGTTGTCCCCGAAGGTATTTCCTCAACGGGATTCTGCCAGAGAAATCCCCTGAAGTGGAAACCGAACAGGTGTTCATCTTCAAGAAGAAGAACGTCGAGATCGCGTTAATCTACGATCTCGTGATCGTCGCGATCTCTGTGGCGGTTATTGATCATCACAAAAGCCGCCCTAATGGGAGTCTAACATCTGATTGTTGCTAACGACAACCTGACCGACCAGGAAGACGAGGTAATGAGTCTCGCCCCTGCGATCGTTGAACAGAATAAATTCTGAACTCGTCATTGGATTGTCGCGAACAACATCCTGACCGACCAGGAGGACAGGATTATGAGTCTCGCTCCTGCGATCATTAAACAGAACAAAATTCTGATCACATCATTGGATTGTCGCGAACAACATCCTGATCGAACCATTAAAACAAGGTGAAGAGTCTTGCCCTGCAATCGTTAAGGAGAAGGAAAGTCCGTCGATTCGGCAATTGTCGAGCAATATGTGGGTTGACGATTGTCCTTTATCTCGTAATCCTCAACAGCTGCATATGCGCTGAAACATTGCCTGTAAAGAGAGAGAGAGAGTGAAAAATTGCGGAATGTAGGGAGGCGATGAGATCGGCAGAAGGCGAGAATACTTGTTGTCAGCACAAGTCGAAGGAAGGGCGAACGGAAGTAGACCTAGTCGACAGTTAAAGCCCCTATTACACGTACAGTATTCGGTTTCCAACGGGCAACCTGGCCTACGGCGCCGTAAGAAAATTCAGGCTTACGGCTAGAGCTATTACACTTATTTGAACGGCCGGAGGCAAGTGGGTCAGTGTGGCACTGTTTGTGGTGAAGGAGTGATATGTCTTATCTCGACGACATTCTCGTTCTTATTGCTCTAGCGTGCTACTTGAAGGTGAAAACAAGGAAAAGGAAAATTTGGTTCAAACAATGGCTGCATAAACGACAAAAATATTCTCATGCTAACTTAATGAAGGAACTATCACTAGAAAAAGATGACTGGTTTAACTACATGCGAATGGATCACGACACATATTTGGAACTCTTAAGTCAGGTATCACCTTTAATAGAAAAAAAAAGGACACTTGCATGAGAGAAGCAAATAGTCAACATGAGCGTCCTTCAGCCACTCAGACTGATGTCATACCATATGGTGAACAATTACACGCTACGTCCTCAGTCCTGACGTACGACGGCCGTACGGCCAACTTTAGTACTGGCGAAAGTTCATCCGGCCGGCCATGGGTGAGCTTTCATACGGCCGATTTGCTATCACACGCTCCGGTTTGAACAAATGCAAGCATCGCGACCGACGGCGCCGTAGGAAACCAGATAAGTGTAATAGGGGCTTTAGACGTCAGCCGCAGCCACTGGCTTCACACACTATGTCGTCATGAAGCGCTGAGGAAAAAAATAGAGGATTAAAAGTTCCTCCCCTCTGAGGAGAAGAGTAAACCTAACTCATGAACGGGAAAGGTAACCCCCAATAGGAGTCGTCAGTGCAGAGGAATCCTTCCGATAACTCGCAGAACGAACATCAACATCTGAAACCGCCACATTACCCTGTAATGGAGTGTCGCGTAAAAACACAAGTCATATCTGTAAAGAAAAGAATGAGCGTAAAGCATTAGTGGCAAATGGCCAAGCCTTGAAAGGAGAGAGAGGAGACGTCCGCTCTCTACCAACCAAAAGTAACAAGGGGACCCAAGCCACCCGCTATCTACCCACTGTTAGTGGTTAGGTAGGGTTGCCACCTCTCACTTAAAATCTAATGGCTGCCTTCCAGCTACACTAGAAATATATCCACATAAATAGCGGAAGGCTTGCTAGTATGGGAACAAATACATTTATTTTACAGGTTACTAATGGTTAGGTTATTATTGAACGATCCAAATGATTGTCCAGTACAGTATTTCATAGATTTTACGGTAGTTTAGCCTACTTACAAACATTCAACGCGGAGTTTTTGTAGGGCCTGGAATAATTTAGGTAATTTTCACGTAAAAGGCAACTCACAAAGCATTAAAATCATGGTAAAAAAGCCACTACGGAACCAATCAATTTTGTGTTGTGAGGCATTACCATACTGCCTAATATTGTTTTCTACTTGGTTTCTATCACAGTACTGTACTGTAAAAGTATTTCATAATTAAATTACTACATATCAGTAAGTGTACAGTACATGAGCACATGTGTAGACCTTCACCACGTACTAGACACAAAGCTACAGTACAGTAGTCGTTGCCATAACTGCAACTATAATTCTACCCAATAGCCATCACACACTTACAGAAAAGCAACAAAACACTGTTGTTCCTATTTAGTAATACTGTATAACACTTGTTGATACTGTAATATTACTGTAATATATGTACAGTACTATCACTACAGTAAAGCTTACCTGTACTGTAAGTGTTGGCTGTTTTCGTTCGGACGACTTGATTCGCCGCAAACGTACTCTACATTTACGATGAACAAGACTATACATTACTGTAATTCTGTACAATACAATATGTTTACAATTCAAGATTAACAAAGTGTACATGGTTTATACATCGACCACTAACCATTTTCGTACAAGATTCTATGGAGGCTTGAAGCACGATGCAACTCCTGATGCATCGGTGTTGTCTCCTGCACAGTAATGTAGGAAATTACATATCTACAGTATATTACCTCGTAATATAAACAATGACCAGGAAAACAGTATGTAGGCTACTATACAACAACTACTTACATGAAAACTTTATTCTGCTAAAAAAAGGACCGAAGCAGTTGATAGGCTACACACGCGAGGAGAGAACACAAAGCTGTCGAGCAACGTTGCCGTTTCTGATGTTGAATACGCGCCACATTTTTCAAGATAAAACAACGATAAATCTGAAACCGTTTCAGTAAGTCAAGTTGGGAAAGAAGGACTCTGGAAGTCAATCAGTTTATTATACAGCATATAGCGTACTACCAGCGGGAAAAGCACAACTGTATATTAGGGGATGCTGTAAAATAGCGAAACCATGCCAGATAGTAAAAACGTGCAAAATTCTCCTGAAATGCACCAGATCTACCACGAAAGGCGTTGAAATGGCAACTCTGGTGAGGAGTCAGAGTGAGATTGATTGAATGACCGATTGATTTGATGTTTTCGGAGATGGGATGTTGTACTGAATGGAGAGGGAAGTGGTGTAAAGCTAACAAAGTATAAAGCATGGGCTGTTAGAAGTTGTCTCACCACGATAGTATTTCTCATGATTGTTTGTTTTTTATTAAACAGATATCATGGTTCTTAGTTGGAGTAAAGTGAGATCGCGAATAATAAATTTGCGTAAAGTGAGGGCTGACTCTACTTTACATGAACCAATACACAATAAAATGCAGTAAAAAAATATATGTACAGTATCTACGAAGGAACTCATAGAATTGTATAACAGTACAATTTTACAGACTAAATTGCATGAATCTACTGTAATTCTTTTAATCATAATTTATAATAGGCTGAAAAAAAAACAGCTTTAGGATACCATAGACAGGGCCCTACAAATAGGTTAGGCTGGGATTGGAAACTTTCCAGTAGCAGCTCGTGTATAGGCACTGTAGAACAGCAGCAGCCATTTTCACTTGATATTAACGACAACATTCAACATAATGAGTCTAATTCTTTCTTCGTAATTGCACAATACAAAATCCTTCAGCTTAATGCCAGTAGGCATCCCTCAGCTTATGAAAAAAAATCTTTTTATGCACAGTTCTAGCGGCATGGTCTTTAGCCGTTTTGTTTTATACAAGTGCACATAGGAAGCTACACATGAATCTGTGAGGGGGGAGATATCACTGTCACTCCTGTAGTGACAACCTTGGCGTACTGGCGAAAGGCAGTTTTTTTTTTTTATTCCGTGTGTTGCGCTTGAAGTGTGTATACCAATCTTGAATGTGATAAAGTGTAAAATTACTTACAGCTATTTTACTTAATTCATGTGTTTTCGGTTCTCTTGATAATTCCTATGACATCAGAACCCTACTTTTTAACACTGAAAAGAATAAATATTTCTCTAAGAAGCACTATGAATTTGGAAAGACAAAATACCATTGCCTTGTTTTCAATGGAAAAAAAAACCCTCAGTTGTCACTCAGAGATCAAGGAGAAAATCATTGATCTTTTCACTCAAATAAAAAAAATATATTTCATCTTTAAATGAATTGATTAAGCTTAAACTAACAATTTAGGTTATTGTAGGCAAAGTTTTTTTTTTTTTTTTTAAGGATTCTATCAAGATTCGATAAAATTTTACATAAGGTTGTTTCCTTTTACACAATATCAAAACAAAGTGTGAACATTTCTGGAGCAGCAACCACACTAATCTTAGCTACAAGTCGCCACTCACTGTTTTACTCCATATGAATTTTGTTTAGTTTTTTCATGATGCACTATGAATAAAAAACAAAAACTCTTTTAATCTTGAACTGTAGATAAAGAAATAATAATCTGATAAGCTAATTTTGATGTCTTTCTATGAAACCAGCATCAGTTAATAGCAGAGACTCCTCAAATGTAGGCTAGACTTCGTTATGCACTAAAAATTTGTTCCACATGCATAAGACTTTTTCATGGTGAAAATTATATACACTTGAATACATAGCATTTTTTATCTTAATGAGCAGTTAGTAATACCTTATAGATTACAGTGTCCTATGTTCAACCACACCTTAACATTTTATATGTTAAGATCTGAACGGTACTGTAACCAGTCCGTACTGATTACTAAAACTGAGAAAAGGCAAATTTAATTATGACGTCTGACCACAAAAGTATTTTCTGTCATTTGTATGTTTCCCAATGGAAATTAATTCAAATTGTTAATCACTATATGCTTAAGCATTGAAACTACCGGTGATAAAAAGGTCTAGGATCATTGCAGTCAACAAGCTTTGACTGGAGATGCTTCAGTTTGGAAGTTACTGATTACGCTTTAAACAACCAACAGACCACCGTTGACCAGGGCATTATTAAGCCAAACTAACCTCACTTTGGTAAATGGAAGCACAACTATGGAACGCCCCTCTGATTTAAGTGTGTTCAGGTACCAAGTGTGTTTTATTAACATTAACTTGGCCCTCTTAGCCAGATTGACCTAAATACAGATACTTTACCCATGGATTTGTAAGTGACATGGTATTATGGGTCAGTTAATGGAAGTTTTAATACAGCAACATATTCACATTAGGAAATAGATCTAATATCTCAGGTTAGGTTAGGTGGATGTGGTTAGGTCACAATGCATCCTTGTATTTTAGGTCTTCTGTCACATGATACTGTACAATGATGTCAATATGGAATGGAGACGTTGGTCACTTTTAAGTATAAACCAAGAATCCTGGGTCATGTTAAATGTTTGGACAGCTTGAATAAACATTTGTATTTCACTTTGTTTGCCACCTGTGAAAAACCCAGTTTTCACACAGGAAACTCGTTCGCTTATTCATTGAGGGGGCCCCATATCTAAATCTACTAATTTCAGGTTACTGCTTTAGAATGAACCTAGGGCATTAATGTAACCTAGATATGAATACAGTATATCCCTGCACTCTTCATTGAAAACCTTTATCTCTTCTGTAATTCATTGCCAACCTTGTTTATCCTAAACTATTTCCTAATATGTAACTTTTACCAGAAATACATACACTGTTATGCGTACGCAAATTATTTACCCATCTCCCATCATTAATGGAACTAGACATCAGCGAGTTAGTTATAGCCCTTGACAGGTAAAGCCGGTGCTACATCTTTTTGTGGTAAATTCACAGTTTAGACCAGGGCTGGATTTGGGTCACTAAAATAACACTTCTCTACATTACGAGTTTCAAACTAACCTGACCTTTATTATATTAGAAATGGGCATTTTTAGAAATAAAAGACACCTTGGGAATAACAGGAATAGGGGTACACTTTAATTGAAGTTATTAGTTTGGGGAAAACTCTGTATGAGAAAAGCATAATAGCAGCCTGTTTACCTTACTATACCAGCTTAACCTCACGTAGGGTGTGGCACGTACAATTCACTTACCATGGAAATTTCTACAACTGGCAACACCAACAGCATATTACTATGAAAATCTTCAATAAACCACTATGGGCCTAGCTATGCTTATTACCCTTCCCATATTAAAAATAATTATTTGCAGGAAGTGATTTACCTTTATGTGGTTGCGTACTCCTTCCCCACATTAGGGACCACAATTTATTCCCAATATTCACCATAAAATTCACCTATTAACACTCCAAAACTAAAACATACTAATTTAAATAGATTTCTATAAAAAAAAATAGCAACTCAAGGCTATGATTTATTAGATTTAACATAAAATTTAGCAAATATAATAAAATCAGGAGCATAAATCGATTGACCACAATTTTTTTCTTTTACCGACAAAGTCCTTAGAAACAGAATCCAATCAGAAACTCTATTGCATGACGGTGTTCAGATATCATTGGTTAAAGGTGTCTGGTTTCAGTTGATTACTAGAACATCAACCGGGCAAGCCCAACCACCCACTGTGGTGCCCAACCACAGCAGTGGCCTCCGCAGTAAACAGCTTAAACTCACTGTCCTGCGCAGAGATCAACCTGCTACACTGCGAATGGTAGGCAAACATGTTAAGAAAGTATTCACCAGGAAATAAATAAACGCCAATTAACATAAGACAACGGCAATCTCTAGATACCGATGGGTTTCATTACGGTTTTCATATTAAGATTTTCTAAAAAGAAAATGTTCAATCTTGCGAGGGAGCATAAAACCCCTTGGTTTTATTATAGTTATGGAAGGGAAAGGCTTTTCTACTAAAAATCAATGAAAGCATATGGCAATGTAGTGATTTAACCGGTTTTCACCTTAATTTCATCCGTATTAACAGCAACCAATTCGGCAACTTAAAATAGTCGAATTGGTTGATCTGTTTGTTTGCGGTTGAAATGAAGGTCAAATTCGGTTAAATCACGTTATTTAATAAACGATAACATATATTTTCTGTTCGAAATTACACCCTGTAATACAATACAACTTTACCAAGCATATCATACACTTGGGGAAAAACTTTTCAGTTTAAAATTTTCTCCCGTCCGTATCTATAATCTTACAAACCCCTTGTAATTAAGGGGACAGCAATCTAAAGTGGAGTACCTAGGATCGGGATATATCCACTTAAAATTTCCTTAAAACTATGAAACTGTATTTATTAAAGTATTGTACCAATGGTATTGATCATATACACAAGATTTCGTTGTATTTTTATACAAATCCATTTTCCAATAGCGTATACTGCAATTACTTAAATTTACTTAGGTTACAGAAATCGTAGTGAATGTTTTGACCCAACAATAAGTTTTCAAATCTCACAGCACATTAAATATGAAAAATTTAAAACTCCAAATTGGCTATGAGAGGAAGGCCTAGCCTAACCTCCAACCTTATTTCGATGAGTAAATAAAACAATCCAAGTTTCAAGTAATTTATACGAAAGAACATAAAAGTTTTCCATGAAATATGTTATACTTCGTAAAATTACCCGGTATAGGCCTACCTCTTCAACAGATACCGGTAATTATACCCTAACCTAGTTCTACACGACACCAAACCACATTTAGTCCAAACAGACATACGCAAACACTTACCGTTATTTAGAGGTTCGAAGCTGCACTTGTGTAGAATAAATTTTCAGTTAAATAAACGACGGATAACACTAATTATGTAACATTCCGTACACTTTGATGAACAACTTTTCCACGACGGACCGGGACCGAGGACTATAAAATATGACACGAAGTTGTCAGACTCGCTAGAGAAGAAAAGACAAATGTATGACTTGCACGTAAGAGCAAAATGAAAACAACGGTCTTGTTTTTTTGACAAACCAATTGAATTATTAACGAGGATATTCATTTATGTTGAAATTAAATGCAATTTTTGTAAATTCTGTGTATTTCAGTAGCAGACATTATTCGTCTTACAAATTAACAATTAGAAATCATGTGCATTTCAGTAGCGGACAACATTCGTCATGTAATTTAATCTTACGTCATTGCTATACAATTTCCACGGTATTCACATTATTCTATGAAATTTTGAATGCAATTTAAGCACTGAAACCTACGGAGAGTTGTAAAACTAAGAAATTATTTTCAAATAGAACATTGAACAAAATAAACACGTAAAAATGTTGGTTGTCATTTTGTCCTACGTGCACGTCATACATTAACATCCAAGTTCAAGTTTAGTTTCCTACAGTAATAAATCTGTCCACAACCGGCTACATAAACAAATTTAAATATATTTTAATACACTAGTTCAGCCTATAATAAAAGAATATAATAATAAATGAAACTTAATTCTAGACCAGATGAACTTAACCAAACTGCAATTTCTCAAAATGAGGAGTATAGAAACAACCGATTTGGTACATCAATTTCGTTTATTAGAGAAAATATTGTGCATTATACATACATCAGACTCTATTAAGTGCAAATCTAGTAATTTTCTCTCATTATCTATATACATATGGAGTAATATTTTCATGGCTGGTTAACAAAGCTTAAGTGTTATTACAGTCCTTACATTACTGGTACTAAGAATCTTCTCTCTCGCAAAAACAATTTTATGATAAAAAATATCAAACAATAGTCATCTAAGAATCTTCTCTCTCGTAAAAAAAAACAATTTTATAATTGAAAATATCAAACAATAGTTATCTAAGAATCTTCTCGTAAAAAAATGATTTTATAATTAAAAATATCAAGCAATAGTTATCTAAGAATCTTCTCGTAAAAAAAACAAAAACATTTTATAATTAAAAATATCAAACAAGTCATACTTAAAAGAGTTATTTCCTAACGGAACATAGACCTAGTATTCAAAATGCCTCCAAACTACTCATGATTTCAAGAGCGTTTAAATGTTTCTTTACATATCACCTTACCATCTCTTCTTGGACTGGAGTATTCTCGTATATCAAATTAAATCTTGATGAAATGGAAAAGCATATTAGGCAATGATGGAGTTGTTATTTGTTCATACCTATGAATTGTTATGGAAAATTTCAGTCTCATATATATATATATATATATATATATATATATATATATATATATATATATATATATATATATATATATATATATATATATATATATATATATATATAGTATATACTGTGTGTGTATCATCAACCGTTGTTAATCCACTGCTGGACAAGGGTCTTAGACATTTCCTTCCACATGTGACTTTTTGTTGCTTTTCTATGGTAGTCTATACCCGTATCAATCCACCTCTTCTCTTCCTTTCCCATGCTTCATTTGCATTCTATAGTGACCCATTCCGTTATTCTTAATGTCCACCCTATTATCTGTCCTGACCATATCCATTTCTTTTTCATGCATGTTAGAATAGCCTCTACATTTCTTTTTTCTCGTATCCATGTTGCTCTTTTTCACTCTCTTGGTGATATTCCCATCATTATTCTTTCCATAGCTCTTTGAATAGTAACTAACTTTAGTTCTAAGGCTTCAGGAACTCCCTATTTGATTGCATGATTTATAAAATGTTAATGAAATTGGTCTAATTGCTTTATATTTCCCA
>NC_090766.1:19758388-19761002 GCF_036898095.1 Palaemon carinicauda
AAGTGGAAGACCTTAAAGAAAAGAAAATGCAGTAAATAAAAAAGAGAAACTAATGGAAGACTCACAAGATGGCACTATCGAAATAACATTACACTAGATGAATAAAAATGATATAGATAAGTGTAAAGTGGAAAAAATTGCAACTCATAAAAAATAAAATAAATAAAAATTCACCAAGAGTTGATTACATCATGTAGTTATTAATTGAATATATTTTTCACCTTGCAAATTAAATTTCAAATGAAATCAGGGCGATCTACACCCAATGGGATTTATTCCCGCTACGACCAGATTGTAGAATGATCTCCCTAATCGGGCAGAGGAACTTCAAAAGTTCAAACTTGCAGCAAATGTTTTCATGTTGACCAGGCTAACATGATTCTCTCTTCATAGTTTATACATGATACATCCTTTTAACGTTATTATTAATCTTAAAATATTTGATATTAATCATTCATTACTTCGTATGTGGTTTATTCATTTCCTTTCCTCGCTGAGCTATTTTTCCCTGTTGGAGCCCTTGGGTTTATAGCATCCTACCTTTCCAACTAGGATTGCAGCTTGGTAAATAATAATAATAATAATAATAATAATAATAATAATAATAATAATAATAATAATAATAATAATAATAATAACACAACTCAAGTCTGGGAAATCTACATTTTAGCGCCCAGCATGTGACTGTTGATGATAAATGTCACTGAATACAAAATAACAAATTGAATTAAGTGCTTAATCCATGATAGGGGAGTGTTATGAATTACATTTGGTAGCGTTCTCGTGCTTGAGGGTACAATATTCTATCTTATTTCTCTTCCTCTTGTTTTTTTAGTAGTTATAGTTTATATATGAAAGATCTATTTCAATGTTGTTACTGTTCTCAAAATATTTTATTTTAATTGTTGATTAATTTTATTGTAGTCTATTCATTTACTTATTTCCTTTCTTCACGAGGCTATTTTTTTTTCTGTTGGTTGCCCTTGGGCTTATAGCATCCTGTTTCCTAACTAGGATTGTAGCTTTGGTAATAATAATAATAATAATAATAATAATAATAAAAATAATAATAATAATAATTAATAATAATAATAATAATACTGTAGCCTGTGAGACTTACATTTTAGCTCCAAGAATGTGACTTTTGAATAATAATAATAACAACAACAACAACAACAACAACAATAATAATAATAAAAATAATAATAATAATAAATAATAATAATAATAATCTTCGTAGACAAATGACGATAATTCGCACTAGTTCATTAACGACGGTAATAAACGAAAGGGCTTAAACTGGTTAAAAATCTACAATGAACAACTTTGCTTAACAATCGATACTGATTACCTATCAAACGAATACTGGTTAGTTACTAAATTCTGGTGGTTAGTTGTTAGTGGTTAGTTTTCTTTACTTCTCTAACGATGGTAATCTAACGAGATGGCTTTCAAATGACTTACCAATACTGTAGGTCGTCTCTGTTAAAATCTTATTTTAATTTAAAGATGTCAATCACTAATCAAGATTGATTAGGTTCTCTGGGGTCGGGTTATTAACCGAGATGTTAAAGTTTCGTCAGGTTCATTAATGCTGAAAAAAATTAAAAGTTATATAAAAATAAGCAGTTTATTAAATGAAAAAAATGAATTAAAAACATATGATAACCTAGTTAAGATTAAGAAATTGGATATTTACATTTGAATTAAAAATGCATGAAATCTAAATTAAGAGTTCAATTACAGGCCAATAGCAGAAAAAATTAATAAAGCGTGAGAGAGAGAGAGAGAGAGAGGAGAGAGAGAGAGAGAGAGAGAGAGAGAGAGAGAGAGAGAGAGAATTTGGAGCTATGACTTTTAGTCTAAGAGCCCCAGCTTAGAGACAAATTTTAGGCAATCAACGAGAGAGAGAGAGAGAGAGAGAGAGAGAGAGAGAGAGAGAGAGAGAGAGAGAGAGAGAGAGAGAAATTTGGAGCTATGACTTTTAGTCTAAGAGCCCCAGCTTAGAGACAAATTTTAGGCAATCAACGAGAGAGAGAGAGAGAGAGAGAAGAGAGAGAGAGAGAGCGAGAGAGAGAGAGAGAGATCGAGAGAGAGAGAGAGAGAGAGACATTTGGAGCTATGACTTTTAGTCTAAGAGCCCCAGCTTAGAGACCAAATTTTAGGCAATCAACGAGAGAGAGAGAGAGAGAGAGAGAGAGACGAGAGAGAGGAGAGAGAGAGAGAGAGAGAAATTTGGAGCTATGACTTTTAGTCTAAGAGCCCCCAGCTTAGAGGACAAATTTTAGGCAAATCAACGAGAGAGAGAGAGAGAGAGAGAGAGAGAGAGAGAGAGAGGAGAGAGAGAGAGAGAGAGAGAGAGAGAGAGAATCATTATTTGAAAAAAAAATCATATTTGGTAAATGTTTCAAGTGTGTCTTAAGTTAAAAGGTTACAAGTACGAGTATGGTTAGCACTTTCATAAGGAGTAATGCCAAAAGTCTACAGAAGATACAAAACGATAAGAAACTGAAGAAGAAAAAATTTGGAAATAAATTAATCAAAATCTTAGGACAAGGTCAGTGCATTGTTTACACCGAGAACTAATACAATATGGTTAGTAGACGAGGAAAAA
>NC_090766.1:19769002-19781502 GCF_036898095.1 Palaemon carinicauda
ACAGCGCAAGTAGTAACCGGAAGGAATTACTAGCCCTGAGAGTTGCTAGTCCCAGCAATTTAGACGACTTTCTTCCTGGCACCCATAACCATCCTAGGCCAGGCCAACTCAATCCTGGTCGTTCTGGTTCGAGGGGTCTGGCATAAGTCGATGATCATGTCCTTCCCTTCAGGCGGGTATGATGGATCACCTAATTCAATAATTTTCCTTATTCAGCTCAACACCTGCGTAAAGGAATGGTCTGACACTGATTGATGTCAGACGTTTTGGAGGTACAGTATTTGGCAACGACTCTGCAAAGTCCGAGAGATCAGATTCTTCATGTTTTGCTTCAGGAGACTGCATAACTAGTGTAGATCCTATTCAAGCAAAATCGGCTTGTGAACACCCCCATAATAAACAGGACAACAGGGGAGAAGATAACAACGGAAGCAGTCACCGGGTTCCTGAGGCAATTTGTTGGCAAACTTTCCTGTAGTATGAACGAAGTGTAAATAAAAAAACACACGTTCAAGGGAGATTAATTCCCGTAAGAGTGTGGGATTCAATGCATAAACCCGGCCACCTTGAAGCTGATCCCTCTGACTCCGCCAATGGCAAGAAAGTTTTGGGAACCCAAGAAGCCATGTTTGCGATACACAAGAGCCCAAAGAACAGGGCACTAAGCCTTGCGCTAGCAAATTATCCCCCTCGCCTGATGAAGGGCGTATTCTTAGGGTCCAGAAGGAAAAAAAACCATAATTCCATCATAATTCTAAATAGTGTAAGCCCAAGATTGAGGAAACAAGATCTATGGCGTCTAGGAGAGTGCGCTCTCTAGAGCAGCTCCCTCTCAGGAAGTTGCTGTTGAACTAGAAGCCTAGAATGAAGCAAGCTTATAGTGATCACTAGACTGACTAGTGAACATCAGGTAACAAAAAGGCCAGCAAGCGAAAACGACGAGCCGTCATCATGTAGGACAACGAACGACTAGTTGTTGAACATAAAAACAGCTAACGGTGCTATTGACAAGCAACTGGGATAGTCTACCCGTTGAAAAAAATGAATTGGCAGCTGACAAATCGGAGATTTGTAAAATCCAAGATCTACCCAATTGGTCAGGATCATTTCGCTCAAGACTGTGCTCATGATCATGAGAACCTCGTTCTTGGTCTTGAAACGCCTCGTGTGAGCTCGTGAGAGTTCCATTCATGAGTGAGCGTCTCCCACGTGAGCGCCTCGCACATAAGCGTGACCATCTTGCACGACTCATGCTACGAGCATGAGCGCCTCACAAGCACTTCTTGCTCATGAGTGCAAGCATCTCGCACAAGAGCACGAGCATCTCATACAAGAGCGCGAGCGTTCTGCATGAATCTTGATTGAGAATGCGAGCATTTCGCACGAAAGCGAGAGTTATCTCGATTGAGAACGCAAGCATTTCGCACGAAAGCGAGTTATCTCGATTGAGAACGCAAGCATTTCGCACGAAAGCGAGTGTTATCTCGCTAGTGTCGAGCACGGAAGCATGTTTTACACGAAAGCACAAGCATTTCGCTCGTGAGCATGAACATCTGGTTCATGATTGTGAGCTTATGCCTCATGATACGAGCTTTTAGTTCTTGATTAAGTGCCTATCCTGATACGGACTTATAGGTCGTGATCGGGAGAGAGTAGCTTGCGACAGCGAGTGTCTCGTTCGTAATCACAAGAGTGTAGCTTATGATCTTAAAACGACGACGCTCACAATCATGACCACGAGAGAGTTGCTCATGACCGCAAGAGTAACTGACGATCGAGAGCATGGTCACAAGCTCCTCGCTCGTGACTGTGAGCACGTAACTCACAACAACGAGCGTGGTCGTGAGGGTTTTGACGATCAGGAGTGTCTAGCTCGCGACCGTGGCCATAAGACGCTCACTATCGCAATCACGAGTGTCGTGCTTGAGCATGTAACTCACGATCGTGAGCGTGACCGTGAGCGTCACGGTGGTGATCACAGTGTCTAGGAGAGCGTGTAACTCACGCCCGTGAGAGTAAGAGCTATTGGGAGAATCTCCCTCACGATCACTTAAACGTTCTTCAGGGTTATAGAGATTGACGTCATAATCATGGTCATGAGCGCTCTCGCAAGCGTCACGCTCTCGATCACAAGCGTCCTCAAAGATAAAGTGACTCGAGAGATAAACGTGGTCACGAGCGCTCCACTCGGAACAGAGTAACTCACAATCGTGAGCGAGAGCGCAAACGCGAGCGTCTCGCTCCAGAGCACGAGTGCAAATTAGAGCATCACGCTCGAGAACATGAGTGAGATTGTGAATGCCTCGCTCGTCAGCGTGAGCACGATCGTGGGGGTCTCACTTGTCAGCGCGAGCGAGATGACTAACTCGTGATCATGAGCTTCCTCAAAGGTTGAGGAAAGACTAGAGTCTCAATCGAGGTCACAAGCGTCTTGCTCGCGATCATGAACGTGAGCACTAACTTAAGTGTCTGGCTCACGATCAAAAGCGTCTAGCTCGTGACCATGAATGTATACCTCACGATCTTGAGCATGAGCGTAAACATGAGCAAAGGTTGTGTAAAGACTCTCCCTCAGAAGGGGAATATCTTACACCTGGAGGCAAACCTCCAAGCAGCACTTGTTACCATTCACCGAGTTCTATCTCAAAGGAAGGTTAACAAAGTGCTGCTGAAGAAAAAAACCAAGGCTTAAATCAGAGTTGTCCCCGAAGGGATTTCCCCAACGGGATTCTGGCAGAGAAATCCCCTGAAGTGGAAACCGAACAGGTGTTCATCTTCAAGAACAACAACGTCGAGATCGCGATAATCTACGATCTTGTGATCGTCGCGATCTCTGCGACGGTTATTGATCGTCACAAAAGACGCCCTAATGGGTGTCTAACATTTGATTGCCACTAACGACAATCTGACCGACCAGGAAGACGAGGTGATGAGTCTCGCCCCTGCGATCGTTGAACAGAATAAATTCTGAACTCGTCATTGGATTGTCGCGAACGACATCCTGACCGACCAGGAAGACAAGATTATGAGTCTCGCTCCTGCGATCATTGAACAGAACAAAATTATGATCACATCATTGGATTGTCACGAACAACATCCTGATCGAACATTAAAACAAGGTGAAGAGTCTTGCCCAGCGATCGTTAAGGAGAATGAAAGTCCGTCGATTCGATGACTGTCGAGCAAGATGTGGGTTGACGATTGTCCTTTATCATGCATGTAATCCTCAACAGGCTGAAGCTGCATACGCGCTGAAACATTGCCTGTACGGAGAGAGAGAAAAATTGCGGAATGTTGGGAGACGACGAGATCGGCAGAAGGAGAGAATACTTGTTGTCAGCACAAGTTGAAGGAAGGGCGAACGGGAGTAGACCTAGTCGACAGCTAAGATGTCAGCCGCAGCCACTGACCTTGCACCTGATGTTGTCAGGAAGCGCTGACGAAAAAATAAGAGGATTTAAAAGTTCCTCCCCTCTGAGGAGGAAGAATAAACCTAACCCACGAATGGGAAAGGTAACCCCTAATAGGAGTCTTCAGCGCAGAGGAATCCTTCCGATAACTCTCAGAACGAACATAAACATCTGAAACCGCCACATTACCCTGTAATGGAGTGTCGCGTAAAAACACAAGTCATATCTGTAAAGAAAAGAATGAGCGTAAAGCATCACAGTAGTGGCAAAGGGCTAAGCCTTGAAAGGAGAGAGAGAGAGGAGACGTCCGCTCTCTACTAGCCAAAAGTAACAAGGGGACCCGAGCCACCCGGTACCTACCCACTGTTAGTGGTTAGGTAGAGTTGCCACCTCGCACTTAAAACCTAATGGCTGCCTTCCAGCTACACTAGAAATATATCCACAAATAGCGGAAGGTTTGCTAGTATGGGAACAAATAAATTTATTTTACAGGTTACTAATGGTTAGGTTATTATTGAATGATCCAAATGATTGTCCAGTACAGTATTTCATAGATTTTTGGGTAGTTTAGCCTGCTTACATAAATTCAACGCAGAGTTTTTGTAGGGCCTGGAATAATTTAGGCCATTTCCACGTAAAAGGCGACTCGCAAAGCATAAAAATAATGGTAAGAAAGCCACTACGGAACCAATCAATTTCATGTTGTGGGGAATTACCATACTGCCTGATATTGTTTTCTACTTGGTTTCTATCACAGTACTGTAAAAGCATTTTGTAATTAAATTACTACATATCAGTAAGTGTACAGTACATGAGCACATGTGTAAACCTACACCATGTACTAGACACAAAGCTACAGTACAGTAGTTGTTGCCCTGACTGCAACTATAATTTTACCCAATAGCCATCTTACACTTACAGTAAAGCAACAAAACACTTATTCCTATTTAGTAATACTGTATAACACTTGTTGATACTGTAGCGTATATTACTGTAATATATGTACAGTACTATCACTACAGTAAAGCTTACCTGTACTGTAAGTCTTGGCTGTTTTCGTTCAGACAACTTGACTCACCGCAAACGTAGTCTACATTTACAATGAACAAGACTATGCATTACTGTAGTTCTGTACTATACAATATGTTTACAATTCAAGATTAACAAATTGTACATGGTTTATACATTGACCACTAACCATTTTCGTACAAGATTCTATGCAGGCTTGAAGCATGACGCAACTCCTGATGCATCGGTGTTGTCTCCTGCACAGTAGTGCAGGAAATTACATATCTACAGTATATTACCTCTTAATATAAACAATGACCAGGAAAACAGTATGTACAACTACTTACATGAAAACTTTATTCTGCTAAAAAAAAAGGACCGAAGCAGTAGATAGGCTACACACGCGAGGAGAGAACACAAAGCTGACGAGCAACGTTGCCGTTTCTGATGTTGAATACGCGCCACATTTTTCAAGATAAAACAATGATAAATCTAAAACACTTTCAATAAGTCAAGTTGGGAAAGAAGGACTCTGGAAGTCAATCAGTTTATTATACAGTATATAGCCTACTACCAGCGGGAAAAGCACAACTGTATATTAGAGGATGCTGTAAAATAGCGAAACCATGCCAGATAGTAAAAACGTGGAAAATTCTCCTGAAATGCACCAGAACTAGCACGAAAGGCGTTGAAATGGCAACTCTGGTGAGGAGTCAGAGTGAGATTGATTGAATGACCGATTGATTTGATGTTTTCGTGAGATGGGATGTTGTACTGAATGGAGAGGGAAGTGGTGTGAAGCCAACAAAGTATAAAGCATGGGCTGTTAGAAGTTGTCTCACCGCGATAGTATTTCTCATGATTGTTTGTTTTTTTATTAAACAGATATCATGGTTCTTAGTTGGAGTAAAGTGAGATCGCGAATAATAAACTTACGTAAAGTGAGGGCTGACTGTACTTTACATGAACCAATACACAATAAAATGCAGTAAAAAAATATGTGTACAGTATCTAAGAAGGAACTCATAGTATTGTATAACACTACAATTTTACAGACTAAATTGTATGAATCTAATTCTTTTAATCATAATTTAAAATAGGCTAAAAAAAAAAACAGCTTTAGGATACCATAGACAGGGCCCTACAAATAGGTTAGGCTGGGATTGGAAACTTTCCAGTAGCAGCTCGTGTATAGGCACTGTAGAACAGCAGCAGCCATTTTCACTTGATATTTACGACAACATTCAACATAACGAGTCTTTAATTCTTTCTTCATAATTGCACTATACAAAATCCTTCAGCTTAATGCCAGTAGCCATCCCTCAGCTTATGAAAAAAAAAATATAAAAATCTTTTTATGCAAAGTTCTAGCGGCATGGTCTTTAGCCGTTTTATACAAGTGCACATAGGGAGTTACACATGAATCTGAAGGGGGGAAGAGATCACTGTCACTCCTGTAGTGTCAACCTTGGCATACTGGCAAAAGGTAGTTTTTTTTTTCTTTTTTATTCCTTGTGTGTTGCACTATTTTACTTAATTCATGTTTTTTTTGGTTCTCTTGATAATTCCCATGACTACATCCGAATTTGGAAAGACAAAATGCTCTTGCCTTGTTTCCATGGAGAAAAAAAATCCTCAGTTGTCACCCAGAGATCAAGGAGAAAAATATTGATCTTTTCACTCAAATAAAAAAAAATAGATTTCATCTTTAAATAAATTGATCAAACTTAAACTAACAATTTAGGTTATTGTAAGTTCTTTTTTTTTTTTTTACATAGGATTCTATCAAGATTCAATAAAATTTTATATAAGGTTTTTTCCTTTTATACAATATCAAAACAAAGTGAAAATTTCTGGAGCAGCAACCACACTAATCTTAGCTACGATTCGTCATTCACCGTTTTGCTCCATATGAATTTTTTTTTTAGTTTTTTCATGATATACTATGAATAAAAAACAAAAACAGATTGTCTTTTAATCTTGAACTGTAGATAAAGAAATAATAATGATACTTTATTGGTGTTCTTGTTTTAAGATATCAAACCGATTGCAATCTGATAGGCTAATTTTGATGTCTTTCTATGAAACCAGCATCAGTTAATAGCAAAGACTCCTCAAATGTAGGCTAGACTTCTTTATGCACTAAAAGTTTGTTCCACTTGCATAAGAGTTTTTCATGGTGAAAATTATATACACTGGAATATATAGCGTTTTTATCTAAATGAGCAGTTAGTAATACCTTATAGATTACAGTGTCCTATGTTCAACCACGCCTTAACATTTTATAAGTTAAGATCTGAATGGTACTGTAACCAGTCCGTACCGATTACTAAAACTGATTAAAGGCAAATTTAATCATGACGTCTGTGATCATAAAACTATTTTCTGTCACTCCTATGTTTCCCAATGGAAATTAATTCAAACTGTTAATCACTATATGCATAAGCATTGAAACCACCTGTGATAAAAAGGTCTAGGATCATTGCAGTCAACAAGCTTTGACTTGAGATGCTTTAGTTTGGTAGTTAATGATTATGCTTTGAAACAACCAACAGACAACCAGTGACCAGGGCATTGTTATCAAGCCAAACTAACCTCACTTTTCTAAGTGGAAGCACAACCATGGAATGCCCCTCTGATATAAGTGTCCAGGTACAGAGTGTGTTTTACCAACATTAACTTGCCCCTCTTAGCGAGATTGACCTAAATACAGATACTTTACCCATGGGTTTGTAGGCGATATGGTACATATATTATGAGTCAGGTAATGAAGTTGTAATACAGCAACATAATTCACATTTTGAGGCATCCCCCCCCCCTATAGATCTAACATCTCGGGTTAGGTTAGGTCACAATGTATCCTTGTATTTTAGGTCTTTGTCATAAGATATTATGACGTCAATAAGGAATGGAGACGGAGGTCACTTGTAAGTATAAACCAAGAATCCTAGATCATGTTAAATGTGTGGACAGCTTGAACATACCCTTGTACTGTATTTCACTTTGTGTTTTCCACCCGTGAAAAACCCAGTTTTCACACCAGAAACTCATTCGCTTATTCATTGAGGGGGCCCCATATCTGAATCTACTAATTTCAGGTTATTGATTTAGAATGAACCAACCTAGGGTATAAATGTACCCTAGATAAAAATATATTCCTGCACTCTTCATAGAAAACCATTTTCTCTTATGTAATTTCATTGCCAACCTTGTTTATCCTAAACTATTTCCTAATATGTAACTTTTACCAGAAATACATACACAGCTTATGCGTACGCAAGTTATTTACCCATCTCCCATCATTAATGGAACTAGACATCAGCGAGTTAGTTATAGCCCTTGACAGGTAAAGCCGGTGCTACATCTTTTTGTGGTAAACTTACAGCTTAGACCAGGGCTGGATTTGGGTCACTAAAGTAACACTTCTCTACAATACGAGTTTCAAACTAATCTGACCTTAATTATATTGGAAATGGACATCTTCAGAAATAAAAGACACCTTGGAGAATAATAAGAATAGGGGTACACTAATTGAAGTTTTTGATTTGGGGAAAACTTTGTACAAGAAAAATATAATAGCAGCCTGTTTACCTTACCATACCAGCTTAACCCTGGAAAGGTATGATGGGTCGTATGCGACCCCTACAGCATTTTCAAAACCGGTTTTTTCCCCATAAATCATCAGCTGTCTCGAATATGGAAGTGATCGACCTGCAAGGGGTGACTAGTCTACATGCCATTGTCTGCTTTAGGACTGATTTTCGTCTAACTTCCCTCCTTCCCCGTTTTTTTACCCCCCCCCAGGGGTCGACCTCGACCCTGACATACCTTTATAGGGGTAAGTGATCAAACAGCAAAGTTATTACATAATTATAAATTGTCGAACAGTGTTGATACTTGTTTGGTTCTTTATAGTTGGAAAGTCTGGATGGATGGTGTGTCTACCACTTGCATGACATTGGTTTTGGCTTAGATGCCATATATTGCCATGAGGTCCATTTTCCCTCAAATGCTAATTTCTGAATTTTTTTTTATTTTTTTGCAAATTTGATTTTTTTCTATTTATTTTGAATTTATCTTCAATAATGGCCAGCAGGCAGTATTCCCTCGGCATGGATGTCATCAACACACTTCTAATGGAGTTAAAGAGATGTTGATGATAATATGGAGTTTGCAACCCCATTCTTCATTTCAAGTGGTAGATTGGGCTGTAAGAGTTGTTGCGGTCTGCGGCCATTTTGTTGACATACCCGAAAGGTAAGTTGGCATATCTCTATATATTCTTGTTCTGTATAGAATTCGTGATATTTTGGTATATTTTAATGCATAAATATCATATTTTATATGAGATACAATGATTTTCATAAGAAATTTACATTGTGAAACTAGGCCGTCAAAAAATGACCTTTAGATTTCGCCCCTGATATAACAGTAAACTACATCTTAGTGCACATTTTATTATGTATTTCTGTTCTAGGATAATATTTGTTTATTCTATAAAAAAAATTAGCCTCTTCCTATTTCATTTGGGTACCCAAAAAAATTCATGAAATTTGGACAAATTTTTTTGGCCAAAAAAAAGTTACCCTTTTTCTCATTTCAGATCTTAACTTCTATGGGTCCAACTCATTTCCAGCAATTACACGCTGTTGCTTTGCCATCTAAGAAGGTGTCCCTAAAGGGATTTATGTGTATATGTAAATTTCTATTTTTTGTGAATATTTACGTCGTCTTTTTTTTTGTATACTTAAATTTTTAATATATTTCCAATAAATAGTTATTTTGTAGATGGGTATCATTTATATTTTCAGTAGTTTTTAGCATTCTTTGAAGTATTTTTAGCAAGTCAAACAATACAGATTGATGCATAACTAAATTTTTCCTGAATTTTTTTCGGAGTCGGGGTCGCGCACGACCGAGTATACCCTTAAAGGGGTGTCCGAGGAGCGTACCTATGCAGGGTTAACCTAACGTAGGGTGTCGCACGTACAATTCACTTACCATGGAAATTTCTACAGCTGGCAACACCAACAGCATATTACTATGAAAATCTGTGACCTAGCTATGCTTATTACCCTTCCCATATTAAAAATAATTAGTTGCAGAAGGTGATTTACCTTTATGTGGTTGCGTACTCTTTCCCCACATTAGGAACCACAAAATATTCCCAATATTCACCATAAAATTCACCTATTAACACTGCAAAACTAAAACTTACTAATTTAAATAGATTACTATAAAAAAATAGCAACCCAATGCTATGATTTATTAGATTTAGCATAAAATTTAGCAAATAATAAAATCAGCAGCATAAATCGATTGTCCACATTTTTTTTTTAACCGACAGTGTCGTTAGAAACAGAATCCAATTAGAAACCCTATTGCATGACGCTGTTCAGATATCATTGGCTAAAGGTGTCTGGTTTCAGTTGATTACTAGAACATCAACCGAGCAAGCCCAACCACCCACAGTGGTGCCCAACTACAGCAGTGGCCTCCGCAGTAAACAGCTTAAACTCACTGTCCCGGGCAGAGATCAATCTGCTGCACTGTGAATGGTAGGCGAACATGTTGAGACTGTACTCGCCAGGAAATAAATAAACGCCGATTAACATAAGACAACGGCAATCTCTAGATACCGATGGGTTTCATTACGGTTTCCATATTAAGATATTCTAAAAAGAAAATGTTCAATCTCTTCCTTTGGTTGAAACAATTTGGCTTAAATCTTCAATGTATTCCCAAAATTCACAATCATAGCCATTTCGTGACATCGGGTTACCACATGAACTCTCGGTGGTTGAGAGGGAGAATAGAACCCCTTGGTTTTATTATAGTTATGGAAGGGAAAGGCTTTTCTACTAAAAGCCAGTAAAAGAATATGGTATTATTGTAGTGATTTAACCGGTTTTCACCTTATTTTCATCAGTAATAACCAACTAATTCAGCAACTTAAAGTTAGTCGAATTGGTTGATCTGTTTGTTTGCGGTTGAAATGAAGGTCAAATTCGGTTAAATCATGTTATTTACTATGGGAAAACATTTATTTTCTGTTCGAAATTACACCATGTAATACAATACAACTTTACCAAGCATATTATATACTTTGGGAAAAACTGTTTTGTTTAAAATTTTCTCCCGTCCGTACCTATAATTTTACAAACCCCTTATAATTAAGGGGACAGTAATCTAAAGTGGAGTACCTAGGATCAGGACATATCCACTTAAAATTTCCTTGAAACTATTCAACTGTATTTATTAAAGTATTGTACCAATGGTAGTGATCATATACACAAGATTTCGTTGTATTTTTATACAAATCCATTTTCCAATAGCGTATACAGTAATTACTTGAATTTACTTAGGTTAAAGAAATCGTTGTGAATGTTTTGACCCAACAAAGTTTTCAAATCTCACAGCACATATTAAATATGAAAAATTTAAAACTCCAAATTGGCTACCAGAGGAAGGCCTAGCCTAACCTCCAACCTTATTACGCTGAGTAAGTAAAACAATCCAAGTTTCAAGTAATATATACGAAAGAACATAAAAGTTTTCCATGCAATATGTTAATTTTACTACGTAAAATTACCCGGTATAGGCCTACCTCTTCAACAGATACCGGTAATTATACCTTAACCTAGTTCTACATGACACCAAACCACCTTTAGTCCAAACAGACATACGCAAACACTTACCGTTATTTAGAGGTTCGAAGCTGCACTTGTGTAGAATAAATCTTCAGTTAAATAAAGGACGGATAACACTAATTATGTAACATTCCGTACACTTTGATAAACAACTTTTCCACGACGGACCGGGACCGAGGACTATAAAATATGACTCCAAGTAGTCAGACTCGCTAGAGAAGAAAAGACAAACGTATGACTTGCACGTAAGAGCAAAATGAAAACAACGGTCTTGTTTTTTGACAAACCAATTGAATTATTAACGCGGATATTCATTTATGTTGAAATTAAATACAATTTGTGAAAATTCTGTGTATTTCAGTAGCAGACATTATTCGTCTTACAATTAGAAATCATGTGCATTTTAGTAGCGGACAATATTCGTCATGCAATTTGATCTTGCGTCATTGCTATACAATTTTCACGGTATTCATCTTATTCTATGAAATTTTGAATGCAATTTAAGCACTGAAACCTACGGAGAGTTGTAAAACTAAGAAATCATTTTCAAATAAAACATTGAACAAAATAAACACACGTAAAAATTTTGGTTGTCATTTTGTCCTACGTGCACGTCATACATTAACATCCAAGTTCGAGTTCAGTTTCCTACGGTAATAAATTTGTCCACCACCGGCTACATAAACAGGGAGGACAACCAACAAATTTAAATATATTTTAATACACTATTTCAGCCTATAATAAAAGAATATAATAATAAATGAAACTTAATTCTAGACCAGATGAACTTAACCAAACTGCAATTTCTCAAAATGAGGAGTAGGCCTATAAAAACAACCGATTTGGTACATCAATTTCGTTTATTAGAGAAAATATTGTGCATTATACATACATCAGACTCTATGAAGTGCAAATCTAGTAATTTTTCTCTCATTATCTATATACATATGGAGTAATATTTTCATGGCTGGTTAACAAAGCTTAAGTGTTATTACAGTCCTTACATTACTGGTACTAAGAATCTTCTCTCTCGTAAAAAAAAGTTTTATAAATCAAATATCAAACTACAGTTATCTAAGAATCTTCTCTCTCGTAAAAAAAATTATAATTAAAAATATCAAACAATAGTCATCTAAGAATCTTCTCTCTCTTAAAAAAGACAATTTAATAATGAAAAATATCAAACAACTGTAAGAGCTATTTCCTAACGGAACATAGACCTAGTATTCAAAATGCCTCCAAACTACTCATGATTTCATGAGCGTTTAAATGTTTCTTTACATATCACCGTAACCATCTCTCCTTGGACTGGTGTATTCTCTAGTATCAAATTAAATCTTAATGAAATGGAAAAGCATCTGAGGCAATGAAGGAGTGTATTGGTCGCCAATGATATGGACTAGTTGTTATTTGTTCGTACCACTGAATTGTG
>NC_090766.1:19786502-19787782 GCF_036898095.1 Palaemon carinicauda
ACGACGAGGAATAAGTATAATAAGTGTTATTTATAACAGACTGGACATTATAAGCGAATTCATATTAACTTTTGTTGTTGGTACGATTGAGATGATAACTATTTGCTCCTCTCTCTCTCTCTCTCTCTCTCTCTCTCTCCTCTTCTCTCTCTCTCTCTCCTCTCTCTCTCTCTCTCTCTCTCTCTCTCACATACAATATATAAACATGTGGTAACCTAGATTATGCACTAAAGATTTTAGTGACACTAAAGTGAGCCACTGGAAAAAAAGAATATATGGAAAGGAATGTACTTATAAGTTTATAAGAAGTCAGAGATGAGTAAAATAAAACGTAGTCAATAAAAAAGTGGAAGACCATAAAGAAAATAAAATTCAATAAATGAAAAATGAAAACAAATGGAAGACTCACATGATGGCACTATCAATATAATGTATCACACTTTAGATAAAAATATATATAGGAAAGTGTAAAGTGGCAAAATGTCCTACTCATAAAAAAGAAAATAGAATGAATAAATTAAAAATTAATCAAGAGTTGATTAAATTGAGGTAGTTATTAACTGAATAAAAATATTTTCGACCTTGTAAATTAAATTCCGAATGAAAACGGCGATTTTAACCCAACAGGTTTTATTCCGGCTACGATCAGGTTGTGGAATGATCTTCCTAATCGGGCAGTGGAACTTCAGAAGTTCAAATTTGCGGCCAATGTTTTTATGTTGAACAAGCTAACACGAGTCTCTCTTCATAGTTTATATGTGATACATATTTTTAACGTTGTTACTGATCTTGAAATATTTTATATTAAAAATTCATTACTTCGTATGAGGTTTATTCATTTCCTTTCTTTGCTGAGCTATTTTTCCCTGTTGGAGCCCTTGGGTTTATAGCATCATACTTTTCCAACTAGGGTTGTAGATTTGTAAATATTAATAATAATAATAATAATAATAATAACAATAATAATAATAATAATAATAATAATAATACAACTTAAGTCTGTGAAATCTACATTTTAGCCTCCAGAATGTGACTGGTGATGATAAATGTCACTTTATACAAAGTAAAAAATTAAACTTAGCGGTTAATCCATGTTAAGGGAGTCTTATGTATAATCTTTGGTAGCGTTCTCTTGCTTGAGGGTACAATATTCTATCTTATTTCTCTTCCTCTTGTTTTTTAGTTTTTATTGTTTATATATGAAAGATCTATTTCAATGTTGTTACTGTTCTCAAAATATCTCATTTTAATTGTTGATTACTATTACTTTTCTTGTAGTT
>NC_090766.1:19788282-19800782 GCF_036898095.1 Palaemon carinicauda
TTCATCTTTTTTTATTTTCAGGGCTTTCAGACATGTGCACAAATACCCAAAATAAATATCTCTTCAAAATCTTCATTTTACCATTTGAATTACAGCATCACTGGAGATAGAAGCTCAGCCAATTCACATTTCAATTGGAAATTCAAGTTTTCGTCTGTATTTTCCAAATCAATTAATTCAGTTTTCATTTTCTAAATTTCAGAACTTGGAACATTTCATCGTCAGTAATATTCAGTCAATTCATTTCATTTTCTAAACATTCCTTACTAAGGAAACTTCAGAGTGAATTCATTTCCTTTTCAATATATTCCTTACCAAGGAAACTCAAGTCAGTTCATGTAATTTTCTACATATTCCTCACTAAGGAAACGCCAGAATCAATTAATTTAATTTTCTAAATTTTCCTTATTAAGGAAACTCCAGTCAATCAATTTAATTTTCTAAATTTTCCTTACTAAGGAAACTCCAGAGTCAACTTATTTCATTTTCTAAATATTTCCTACTAAGGAAGTTCCAGTCAATTAAATTCACTTTATTAATATTCCTTGCTAAGGAAACTCCAGTCAATTGATTTCATTTTCTAAATATTCCTTAATAATGAAACTTCAGAGTGAATTAATATTATTTTCTAAATATTCCTTAGCAAGGCATCTCCAGAGTCAATTCCTTTCATTTTCCAAAATTTCATTACCAAGGAACCTCCAGAGTCAATTCATTTCATTTTCCAAAATTTCATTACCAAGGAACCTCCAGAGTCAATTCATTTCATTTTCAAAAATTTCATTACCAAGGAATCTCCAGAGTCAATTCCTTTCATTTTCCAAAATTTCATTACCAAGGAACCTCCAGAGTCAATTCCTTTCACTTTCCAAAATTTCATTACCAAGGAATCTCCAGAGTCAATTCCTTTCATTTTCCAAATATTCCTTACCAAGGAAACTGGCTGGATTAAGTACGTAAGAATTAGATTTCTTAAAATGTCCATATTCACATATATTCTATAATTGCTGGCAAGTCCACGAGCACCAGCCAAAGATTTCTCCATTTTCACACTCATTCACTGACAATCAGCCGAAGTTTGAGCAATTAACAGATTATATATTGCGTTGACCGTAGTTGTGTGGTCGATGTCATCAGAAGGACTGGAAATTTGAGATTTTTCCATTTTTCAAAAAAAAAAAAAAAAAAAAAAAAAAAAAAAAAAAAAAAAAAAAAAAAAAAAAAAAAAACATCACACAACACGATACTGATTATCAGTAGGCCTACGAATGAAGAGAGATAATTAAGAGAACTTAATTATAATAACATATTGTTGTGTGTATTCTTGTTTCAAAAAGCACCTTTAATATATTTTTTTTATATAATAGTATACTTCATAAAACATCCACAGTGCTTACACGTGAATTTCCCAGTCATAAATACAAGCATTTATTTCCCTGTGAATGCACAAAGTAGGAACTCTAGCACTGCACCCATGTATATATATACAGTTAATAAGCATGTGTATATATAATACACATATATTCATTCACTAATGTTTGGCAAAAGTTCTGTTATTCACTTTCACACAACAATCGTTACATACCCTCGCACATAACTGCGAGTTTATACTGAGTATAACACTGGCTAAACAATAACATATATATAAGAGAACATGGCTACCTGATTTTAACTTCATGTCTTATCCAATATTCACCTTGACCTTAACCTTGACTGCTCATCCTTGACTCCCAAACACTCATCACTGACTCCGGAACTCTCCCCTATTTAGGGAAATGTCTGAAATGTCCTTCAGTTACTGAAGATGCACTGGACTAACATTTTAACCTTTGAACTAACAAAGGCAATAAGAGCTAAGCACAAATCATGACCCACACGAAATGTCAAATGTCAACATCCGGACTTCTACCATTTTTTTTTTTTTTTTTTTTTTTTTTGACCATGAAGCGAGAGGCAAGACAAGGTCTCTACCGCTTAGAATTCAGCTTCTAAGAAGAGACATCTCTTAAAATGAAATGGGACATTGCTGCTGCTAAGAGACAAGCGGGCGATATCCATTTCCATAAGACCGACTTCAGCGATGAGGCCGACGATGATGGGTTTTCTAGAAGGAAAGACAATGAAGATGTATTAATGAATGAGAAATTAGGTATGCATAAAATAAGTTGGCAATTGATAAATGCAAGAAATCAATGAGAAATTAAGTGTACATTAAATATGAGGGCAATTGATAAATGCAAGAAATTAGTGTATGAAAAATCCTTTTGGATAAGTTGAATAAGCATATATGTATATGTATATATATATATATATAAATATATATATATATATATATATATATATATATATATATATATATATATATATATATATATATATATATATATATATATATACATATATATATAGCCTACATACATACATATATATATATATATAAATATATATATATATATATATATATATATATATATATATATATACATATACAGTATATATATTATATATATACATATATATATATATATATATATATATATATATATATATATATATATGTATATATATATATCAAAATAATTGCCATCTAAAAAAAAGTTAAGATGAAAAAAAAATAAAATAAGCATACAGAATATAGTTCTGCATAATTTAATGCTTTTAAACAAGTAATTATATATATATATATATATATATATATATATATATATATATATATATATATATATATATATATATATATATATATATATATATTCATAAAGGATATAGCTGTACATTGGATACGTACTGTATGTTACGTGAAACAGCTTTATGATAAATTAAATACTGTACAGACAGTACAGTAGTAATCAAAAGGTACGAAAAAATCCCATTACAAGTTAATATTATATGATACAAAACACACTACATTCATAGCAAAATTTCTGATTAAGTTCTTCAATAATAAAAAAAATATACCAAGAAGAATCAGGAAAAGACTATATCTATAAAACAGGCTGTACAGTGTAAGCTTCTCTCAAGCCTCGAGGGATTGGCCTGAAAAACACAAAAGGCTAGGCAGTAAAACCTTCGGATTTAAGCTATAGACTACAAGCCTAAAACCATCGCGGACAAAAAGTCTGCGGGCAATACACTTCATCTTTCACACCAGACTCTTCTATCAAGTAAATGGCTTACCGAAATATGAACCGAAAGTAATGTGATTTTGCATCTGTTGGTTTTTCGGGTTCTTGCCTCTGATGTCGTTGTCATCCTGCACAAGACGCTTCTGGCTGACCGATGTAGTTGTTTCAACTTCCCCTGAAACAAAAGGAAAATTACATTAATTTCAAATTGGTATGTCGAGTTTGTGATGCATAAGTTAATACTGGTAGAGCATCGGATGAAATACTTTTCTTTTTAGAAAGAATGGCATTTTAATTTTCATAATTCATTTTGTTTTATCAAAAGTTCTCCATCCCATGCATATCCTTTTAATTTCTGTCTGATGACATGGAGAAAGGCTTTAATAAGGCTCCAAAGGTCGATTGAAAGATGTGAGAGCCAAGCAGAATTTTGATGATGAAACAGTTTTGTCTAAAATTAATAACATACATTTGCTTCTCAAACTGAAGAGCTCGAAATATCTTTCGAAGTAAAGTAATAAAGAAATATTAACGTAATCATCTGAAATACTGAAAGGAAAAGTTTGAAGGATTCTTAACTTGAATCATCAAATAAATTTAATTTCCCAATTGGTTTTACACAGAAAGACGTCAGTATAATGGATGTATCGAGAGAGAAAATAGTATATTTCCTTTTGTCTTGATGGCTACGCTAAATAGAGAATTAAATCAACTGCATTGAAACATATGCCTGCATTATATAATGCCCCCTTCCCCCCATATATATATATATATATATATATATATATATATATATATATATATATATATATATATATATATATATATATATATATATATATATATATATATGTATATATATATAATATATATATATATATATATATATATATATATATATATATATATATTATTGTTATCATTACTAGCCAAGCTACAACCCTAGTTGGAAAAGCAAGATCCTATAAGCCCAAGGGCTCCAATAAGGAAAAATAGCCCAGTGAGGAAAGGAAATAAGGATATAAATAAATGATGAGAAAAAATTAAAAATAAATCATAGATAAACTATTAACAACGTCAGAAACAGATATGTCATATATATATATATATATATATATATATATATATATATATATATATATATATATATATATATATATATATAATATCCCTTAATATCAATTACGGCAGCATTCTTACCGGTATTGTATCACCTTTCATTACAATAGCGTATCAAATTATAATAATATGAGTAATTTAGAATTTACGTATAATGTTGCAAAGAAATAAATCTTATCTAAATTTCATGAAAAAATCTGTTCTAAATACTGTATATTTGAGCCTTAAGAGAATTTTGCAAAATCATCAGTGCCGCAGAAGAAATTACTATCTAATCATAGATCTTACAAATCGAAAGCTAAAATGCTCTCTCTCTCTCTCTCTCTCTCTCTCTCTCTCTCTCTCTCTCTCTCTCTCTGTATATATATATATATATATATATATATATATATATATATATATATATATATATATATATATATATATATATATATATATATAATGTGTGTGGGGTTGCAATATTATATTATATTAAATTATATTATATTAAGCAGAGAGAGAGAGAGAGAGAGAGAGAGAGAGAGAGAGAGAGAGAGAGAGAGAGAGAGAGAGAATATTCGTGCATCGCGTACGTGTCCGTGCAGAACATGTTCTTTGTGAGTGGAGGATTTAATATTCCGTCCTAGGAAACACAATAATGGCGCACGGAGTGGTAATGGGGACAGAGACTACAATGCGCTGCAAAAGAACCATTACAAATTGGATGAGAGTGGCGAAGGGTTAATTGGCTAACAACCCCCCCACAAACATCCCCTTCCAGTCCCCTACCCTTCCGCCATTCTTCATTTCCCTTCCCCCCCCCCTCTCTCTTTCTCTTCCCTTTGACAACACAGGAAGATCAACTCCCAAAATGTCATTGACTAACATTCCATCTTTCTTTGTAATTAAACTTTGCAACGGCTCTCCTGAATTCATCCTTTCCCTTTGCGATTGTATCCTCTTTCCTTTAATGCACTAGACAATGAAAGAGTTTACATCGCGCATTGCGTCTATCAAATTACGTTGCAATCTTAAAATGACGGCAGGCTTTTTAAGGGGGGGGGGGAGGGGGATTATATCAGGGTCAATTTCCATTACCTTGTTTACAAGATTAGCAAGGCCTTCCTGGTTTTGTTTCCTTAAACAATCGCCGGCGTTTTGATAACACGCACAAACGAGTCATTTTAGGATGACATTGTTTCCACACAAATAGGTTTGTACTTTCCTATATCCGGTCACGGACAACGGCATTGGCAGATGGATAACTATGCGGTCTCTGTACATCCCTTGGGTAGGGGGAGAGGTAATTGTCATACCCTGATGAGAGGGGGTACACCGAGAGTTACACTGTGTATATATCTGTCTAATATGTTTCCATCGTTTTTGACGGGTCGTGTACACTAGTATACATATATATATATATATATATATATATATATATATATATATATATATATATATATATATATATATATATACACATATATATAAATTTTATATATATATATATATATATAAATTTTATATATATATACATATATATATATATATATATATATATATATATATATATATACACATATATATATATATACTGTATATATATATATATATATATATATATATATATATATATATATATATATATATATATATATATGTGTGTGTGTGTGTGTGTGTGTGTGTAGATATAAATATATGTGTATATATATACATACATATATATATATAAATATATATATATATATGTAAATATATATATATATATATATATATATATATATATATATATATATATATATATATATATATATATATAAAATTGAAAGAACAACACTGGTCACTGCCACATCATTTCACGTCACGCTTCATAGATGAACCACCAGAGCTAAAAACTTAACCCCAAAAGGAGGGCTCTTCCTTGATGCGACAAAACTAAAGCATTTTAAATACCTCCCTCCCGCCATCTATTGAGCATTTTTTAAATCTCCCTCTCCCCTCGGTTCTTAACCTTCTGAGGCTTAGTTCTTTTTCACTAAACTATCCTTCTCCTTTCTTTCTTTAGAATGAAACCTTTCAAAATAATTCTAGCCATTCTTTCATGTATGTATATATATATATATATATATATATATATATATATATATATATATATATATATATATATATATATATATATATATATATATATTGCTAATTTAAGTAAATTATGTATCTTGAACTTTCACAAACATTCATTTCCACTATCTACTACACACACAGACTGTGCCATTAATTTTCTTTTTCTTCATTCATAATTTATCTTCATTTCCCTTCCATAAAGTGAGATGAATCATCAATGTCCCGTACATTCCTCTTCCGGCTTCTAAAGACATTACAAGTTAAATCCGAATCTTTAATTATTATTATCATTATTATTATTATTATTTGCTAATCTACAAGCGTAGTTTGAAAAGCATGATGCTATAAACCCAAGGGCTCCAACAGGGAAAAATAACCCAGTGAGGAAAGGAAATAAGGAAATTAAAAAGAAAAATAATTAACAATAAAAATAAAATATTTCAAGAACAGTAACAACATCAAAATAAATCTTTCATATATAAACTATAAAAAATAACAGGAAGAGATATAAGATAGAATAGTGTGCCCGAATGTACTTTCAAGCAAGACAACATATCTTGGTATCATCGTTATTTCAAGCATTAAAATAAAATGAATAAATTACAAAATATAAAAATAGATATAAATCATATAAATAATTAAATAGAAGCCTTTTCTTCAAAGGGTTGTGGTGGGTTATTAGAAACGTTCCTGCCTGGCGATCTGCCGGACTAGGGTTCGAATCCCGCTGAAGCTCGATAGTTTCTTGTAGTGTCTGCAACTTCACCATCGTTGTGAGCAAAGGAAGGGGATTTGGGGAAGCCTATAGGCCTCCCTGCTGAAACATCAGCAGCCATTGCCTGGCCCTCCCTGGTCCTAACTTGGACGCTGATCTTTTGTATATATGGCTAGTCTCTAAGGCACTGTCACTGCCCCTTTCCTCTACCATTCATGAGTGGCCTTTAAACCTTAACGAATCACTCAGATTGACGAAAAGAGCCACTGAAATAAGACAGGTCATCGTAGACAAAAGTCATATCCCTCAAACAATTGCATTAGATCTGGAAGTCATTGATGAAGTCCCTGATGAAGTCATTGATGTTGAGCACGTGTATATGTGCGTTTGCGCATGTGAACGTATGTGCGTGTGTGCGCGTGGGTCTGTTTTCCTATAAATGAATCAGGATCGGCGGTTTGATTCTAATGAAGATCAATCGAGTTCTGCTCTATTCAATAAGATAAGGAATTTGGGCCTTGATGGCGAATCCCTGAGGAGAGGAAGAGAGGAAGAGTGGAGCGGATGGAAAAGGAGGAGGATGGAGATGGAAACTGGAGGAGAGGAATGAAACGGAATCAGGAGATAAAGTGAGAATGAAAAAAAAAAAAAAAAATCCTAAGTATAGGAAAGAAAGTAAATCAGAAAAAAAGAATGATTGGAAAAAACTTGGATTTATAATGTAGTAAGGAACATAAAAAAAAAAAATATAGAGGAAAAGAATTAAATTCAAGAAGGACAGAAATGGAAAGTAGAAAATGAGAATGTAAAGGAGCAGAACCGTGAGAGAAAAGAAGAAATGAGAAGAAAAAAATACCTGTTGAAACCTTACACGAATTCTAAAGTCAGAGAAGAAAGAAAAAATCCGAAATGGACGGAAACATGATATTTTGAGATATGAAAAATATCAGTTTCTGAGAAACACAGCATTAGAAGGCTATGTCCCTTGATCAATTGAGGCTAAGTGTTGGGTTAATAATCTCGTCCATTTTTGGGGTTAATAATCTCAACTAAGGTTGGGTTAACAATCTCGTCCAGTGTAGGTTAATACTTTCGTCCAGTATCGGGTTAATATTATCCGCCAGTTTTGGGTTTATAATTTCGTCCAGTGTTGGGTTAATAATCTTGTCCAAAGTTGGGTTAATACCTTCGTTCAGTATCAGGTTAATAATATCGTCCACTGTTGGGTTAATAATATCGTCCAGTGTTGGGTTTATAATTTCGTCCAGTGTGGGGTTAATAATCTTCTCCAATGTTGGGTTAATACTTTCGTCCAGTATCAGGTTAATAATATCGTCCAGTGTTGGGTTTATAATTTCGTCCATTGTTGGGTTAATAATTTCTACTAGAGTTGGGTTGATAACCTCGTCCAATGATGTGTTAATAATCTCATTTAGTGTTAAGTTAATAATCTCGTCTATTGTTGGATTATCAACCTCGAACATTGTTGGGTTGATAATCTTGCCCAGTGTTAGATTAATAGTCTAGTCCAATATTGGGTTTAAAACCTCGTCCCACATTGGTTTATACTCTGGTCCAATGATGGGTTTATAAACTCTCCCAATTTTGGTTTATACTCTCGATCCAGTGTTGTGTTGATAATCTCGTCCAGTGTTGTTTTAATAATCTTGTCACTGTTAGTTGGGTTAATAATTACGTCCAGTGTTAGCTGGGTTAATAATCTCGTCCAGTCTTGGGTTAATAATCTCGTTCAGTATTGGGTTAATAATCTCGTCCAACATTGGTTTATAATCTCGTCCAGTGTTGTGTTGATAATCTCGTCCAGTGTTGTTTTAATAACATTGTCACTGTTAGTTGGGTTAATAATTACGTCCCGTGTTGCGTTAATAATCTCGTCCAGTCTTGGGTTAATAATCTCGTCCCATAATAATACTTGCTGTAAATGGAATTGTAAAAAATTATATATCATTTTAAGAATACACGATTATCTTCAATGAACACTTGCAGAATAATATGTAGCATTTATTCAAGCAGTAAATAAAATCTAAATAAATATCAGAATCAATACAAAAATAGAACGAAAATCATATAAATCCTTCAAATGAAATTATTTCTCCCTAATGTAACGAATCCTTCGGGTTGCACAAAACGATCCACGGAAATAGATATCTCCTCGGGAAGTCAGTGATGACGTAATTCATGCTGAGAATGCGTGTACATCCGTTCGTGTGTTTAAATGTTAAGTGTGTGTATGTATATGTATGTATGTATGTGTGTATATATATATATATATATATATATATATATATATATATATATATATATATATATACACACACACACACACACACACATATATATATATATATATATATATATATATATATATATATACATAATTATATGCATACATGTATATATATACATATATATATATATATATATATATATATATATATATATATATATATATATATATATATATACACACACATATATGTTTGTGTCTGGGTGCGTATACCTTAACGTGGGGAAAGTGTGTGTGTATGTGTGTCAACATGATCAACAAAGCTGTACTAGTCAGGGCCACCCATACTAGGTTGGTTTCCTGTGAGCGATCACAACAAAAGTCTCCCAACATCGCCAATCCGCACCGGCCAGCGTGGTGATGAAAACTGGCCAAACCACCGGAAATGAATAAGGACAAGTCTGAGGTCTTTGTCTAGCAGTGGATAAGAAATAGCTGCATTTGTTGTTGGTTATATGTGTGTGCGTGCTTCTACTTTCCCAAAAATGAATCAGAAACGGCGGTCTGATTCCCATAAAGATCAATCCAATTCTGCTGTCTTCAATAAGATAAGGAATTTGGGGCTTGATGGCGAATCCCAGAGGAAAAGAAAAAAAAGTGGGAGGCGGAAGAGACGGAGAAAGATGGAGAGGAAAAGGAGAAGAAAGATAAGGTAAAGGGTGATCGAGAATATAATGCAAAGCAAGGCAAGAAATTGGCTGAGGCGGTGAGGAAAAAAGTAAAGAATGAGGGGATAGAAACAAAGAAATCAGAAGCAGAAGATAAGAAGTAAATTGGGGAAAAGAAGGATGAAGAATAAAGGGGAAATTTGGATAAAAAAGAAACAAAACATAATAGAGTAAATTAAGCAGGAAGGAAAATAAAGAAGTAGTGGAAGATAAAAACAATATATACGCAAAATGAAAATGGAAAGTGCATCAGAATTGGAAGCAAGCAGGACATTTTAAGATACCAACAATATCAGAGGAAGTATGAAAATGCAGAGAAAATGATAAGTATGGCAGAATTAAAGATGGAAATGAAAAAGAAAAATGGAAGGAAGGTGAATATAAAGAAACATGAGTAAAACTGAAGAAGTAACAGGAACCAAATAAAAAACGTTCAAGTACTTACAATCACATGTGTTTTCATGATATATTATTATTATTATTATTATTATTATTACTCGGTAAGCTACAACCCTAGTTGGAAATACAAGATGATATAAGCCCAAGGGCTCCAACAGTGAAATATAGCCCAGTGAGGACAGCAAACAAGGAAATAAAAAACTACAAGAGGAGTAATTAACAATCAAAACAAAATATTCAGGGAACAGCAACACCATTAAAAAAAAAACCAGGAAAAAGAGAAATAAAGACTAAAAGCGCTTACAATCATATATGTTTTCACAAATTTACTACTAACGGTAAGAAGAATTGTTAGAAGATGGTCAGACAAAAATTAAAAGAATTCAGAAGTACGAGTGTCAAAGCACAGTATGTATACAGTGCAAACCCACTTGTTCATGCATAAAACCTCATCCTGCTTTTCCAACTAGGGTTGTAGCTTAGCAATTAATAATAATAATAATGATAATAATAATAATAATAATAATAATAATAATAATAATAATATTAAAATTGGAAAGATATGCAATCTGAAAAAGAAAATTTAAGCAGAAGAGGCCAGAAATGGGGGCGGGGGAGAAAAGAGTAATATTAAGAAACTAAAAGTATTAAAAGATAAATAAAAGACAACTAAAATGCAATAAATAAAGATTTACTTAGATCAGTGTAAAATCAACTGTATGTACAAAGATGAAGATAGCAAAGGAGAAAGTTTAGAAAATAGTTATTTTTTAGACCAGTAATGAGGGAATATTGTAAAACGAGACAAGGCATAAGAAAATAAAAGAAATGCAGAATTAAAGAGAAAATGAAGAAGAAAGAGAATACTAAAAACAAAACAAGTAATTAAAATCGGATAAAATGTGGAAATGCGAAGAGGACGAGGAAAATTAAAACGTAGCAGAACGAAAAAGGACAGGAAAAAAACCGTTCCTCCCCAAAGGAGAGAGGAAAAATGTGGGGGGGGGGGATTTTGTGTAAATCCATATGATTTCATCAAAGGCGAGGCAACGGAGAACTCAAAAAAAAAAAAAAAAAAAAAAAAAAAAAAAAAAAAAAAAAAAAAAAAAAAAAAAACCACCACCACCAACAAGAGGATCAAAACACAACTCGGTTTTGAGGCTTTAATTCAGTTTGCCTCTCACGGTCGACTAACCCCCACTATGCCTATCTAAACCTGGTTATTTATCGTGAAAATATTGCAATCAAACCCGGCCATGCGCGTCCTCATGGCCATGCGTGCAATGCAGACGGAAAAGAGACAAGTAACAAAAACACAGATAGAATTAAATCGTACAATCGAGTGTGTGAACACTACATGGACAAGGAACCACACCCAAATATAAAGCGGAAACCACACCCAAATATAAAGAGCAAAAGTTTTTACAGAATTGCAAAGACTAAACAAATAGATGGTATGTATTTATATTTGTATATAGACTGTCTGAGCAAAGATCTGGTAGTGATTTTAGCCTTCTGGAATCGTTGTAAACGCTGTAGAGGACATGCCGTAGGTACAATTGGTGGTCTTGAGACTGTCTGAGGAAAGAAATGCCAGTGATTTGAGCCTTCTGGAAGCTTTGTAAAGTTCGTAGAGGCTGTGCACGAAGTGCGAGTGGTGGTGTAAGCCTTTGAATTTAGCCTTCTGGCAGTGTTATAAATATTGTAGGGGCTGTGTTGTAAGTGGAAGCGGTTGTATAGCCAGTAATCTAAGCTGTCGTGGCGAATCCTAAAGGTTGTAGAGGCCTTACAGCTAGTAAAATGTTGGTGTAGTGTATTACGTTTTTATCTCTGAAGAAAATATGAAAATGACCTTTGGTTCTCCGTATCTTTCCCCTTAATTTTTTAAAGAAAATTAACTTTGTAAATATTTTTTAAGGGTGAGTCCTATCTCCAGGCCTGTAGCAGGGGTAAAATAACCCAAATGGGGCAATGTAGACATTTATGGGAGTTATTGGGTGAACGAATTTGAATATTGGAGAAAAACTATGCGCTGAAGAGTCCAGAATTTTCAGAACTATGGAAAT
>NC_090766.1:19808282-19809636 GCF_036898095.1 Palaemon carinicauda
TGACAAAAGACTGACATGAATATGATTAGGGTGCTTCAAAGTCTAATCAATTTCGCATATCAATCTAATGGAAATAGATATGGCGCTATCTGACCAATCAACTCCAGACTACCAATATTACGAAAATGATTAGTGGGCTTTATCAACTATTAAGAGTTAATCTCGTTGAAAAGATTAGGACGCTCCACTGACTAGTCACTTATGAGTTTCCAATCTCGTGGAGATGATTAGGTCTCGCCATTAAACTAATCACTCTGAGGTGTTGATTACAATGAAATGATTAGGAGCTTCATTAACGTGACCCTTCCTATTCGTGGTCATAAATGAAGAGTATATACAACAACAACAACTGCAGCCGATTATTATTATTATTATTACTAGCCAAGCTACAACCCTAGTTGGAAGAGCAGAATGTTATAAGCCCAGAGGCTCCAACAGGGAAAATAGCCCAGTGAGGAAAGGAAAGAAGGAAAATAAGAATATTTAAGAAGACATACAACATTAAAATAAATATCTACCATATAATCTATAAAAACTTTAACAAAACAAGAAGAGAAATAAGACACAATAATGTGCCCGAGTGTTCCCTCAAGCAAGAGAACTCTAACCCAAGACAGTGCAAGACTATGGTACAGAGGCTATGGCACTACCCAAGACTAGAGAACAATGGTTTGATTTTGGAGTGTCTACTGCAAGACCAAGGTCTCTCACATATCTCAATCTCTGTGGTTTGGCTAGTATTCATTACCATCCTGGCCAGTGTAGATTGGTGATGGGATATTTTCGTCTGATCTCTCAAAACAAACCAAACTAGTAATGGTGGCCCTGACTATTACAGCTCCCAGAAACGGATTAACTTATTTAACACAGATTATATAACAGATTTTGCCTTTGGAAAAGTTTTTATAACTAATACAAGCAAATTTTACTTCAACTGAAAACCTGTTTGCTTAATGTTGAATTATAAAATAAACAAAGAACAAAAATATTCAAAGGAGCAGCTTTTAATGAAGGAAAAAAAACAATGATAATAATAATAATACATAAATCATATCTATAATCGACCCTGCCATTTAATCAACCGTGAAATACATTAAATCAACACTAAGTTGACTACTATAGATAATGTAAAACAAACAAACAAATTACTCACATATAAAAAAAGGCATGAAAAGCACTATGGAAACGTCAACACAATCTATAGAGGTTTCGCAATGTGCCGTGTGAAGAAAGTAGAGAGAGAGAGAGAGAGAGAGAGAGAGAGAGAGAGAGAGAGAGAGAGAGTTGTACCACAGGGTTTCTGAAGGAAAGTTTTGACATACTTTGCCAAGGAATATTGAAAGTTGAGAGAGAG